>NW_007579961.1:38788-71008 GCF_000690725.1 Stegastes partitus
GTAAACACGTTCACCTGTGAAGGTTCCTCTGTGTCTGGCCCCGCCCTGGAAACAGGTGTTAGTCTGGCACTGCCCTGCTCTGTTGTCACCATAGAGGCCAAACTGGACTCTACCAAGTTACTCTCAGTTGAGGGGGGGGTTGTGAAATGACTTGTTCTCATTGGATGTGAGACCTACATGGGAAGCAGCGTCCCATCTAGCTCCAGTTTACTTCTGTACTTTGAACCACTGCAACTGTAAAATATTACAGATGTAAAACGTATTTACAGAGTTTGTCACCGTTTTAGGCTGCTGATTAACCTCCTACAAACTGAGTGTGTGCCAGTCTACCCTGTGTCTGTGGTGAAGTAGAGTGGTCCATTCACTGACCAGTCACAGAGGAGAAGAGGTGGAGTCTGGGCTCACTGAGCTGCCACAAGGGAAAAATGATACACACACCTTATAGAAATTCATCCAGCTGATACTCCTTGACAGGTTTAACCACACAGAGACTTTGCCTGTCATTTACAATGGAGTGTTTAGAGAGACATACGCCCTCTCGACTTTGGAACCGACACAGAGCTGGATGTGCCCCGTCACATCTGTGTGGACACACATTTAGGTGTTGATTCAAAGATTGAACAGGTAGGAGCCATGGCGTTGCACCTGCTGCCTTTGCGGTTTACTGGTCGGTTGTAGTGCCAGAGCTGAGGATGGCACTCTTCGTGTGTGCCACTGAGGACGAGCTGGAATTCACCAACCAGCCTGATGAGGACAAGGAATATGTTAGTTTGCCCAGTCATGATGGCACAGAGCAGGAGGAAGAGGATGACGAAGAGGAGGAGGAATATGTCTGTTTTCCCAGTGATGAAAAGTACAAACAGGAAGAGGAGGAAGAAGAAATGGATGAAATGCAACAAGTTTTGTCTGAAGGTAGTTGTGGTCGTCTTTCTCATTTAAGACAGTGGCTCTTCTGCCGGGTTCCCCGCTGGGATGTGCTTTGGCTTGCACTGTGTCATTTGTTGTTGTGTGATTCTTAAGTCTTAAATCCTTATTGGAAGAGATGATTCTGGCTCTGGAGGGAATCAGTGGATACCTGTGTAACCTATTTGAAAGGTATCATGTCTCCTGTGGCTTCACCCTGCAGGTTCACTCCCTCGTGTCGCTGGTTGTGTTCGTATCTTTGGTCTAGGCACAGCATGGTTCACCTGCCTGCTGGGCTGACATGTTCAAATATGGGCTTGGCACTTTATTCCGACAGTCACATCACTGTTGTTCATTAAGTCCCAGCACGCTATAGTTTTTAACTGGGCTTTAAAATGCCCAAATAATCTTGCTTTACATTCAGGCTTTAGCTTGGGTTTAGTCTTTTTGAGTTTACCTTTTATATGCACTTATACTAATAATGCTGTATTAAAACAAGGTTGAAGGTCTGGTTGATCAGATTAACTGAATTTTAGCTGCCAAAGTAAAGTTGTTATAGGTTTTACAAAATATGTATCAACAGAGGTGAGATTTATGTATTTTTTTGTTATGAAAAAAAAAACAAAAAACAGTTGTTATTGGTCTTTTGGGTGATGGTGGATGAATTATGGCTGAATAATATTGAGGGAAAAACTGAAATCTTAGTTTTTCTGCAATATAAATTAAAAATGTACAGGATTTTTTCGTAAACAGGTGTCTTGAATAACTCTATTTGGAAATTGAAAGAAAGTAATTGGGGTGATTTTGTAGGGAAGTGCAGCTGCATTGAAATTTAAAAAAAAAAAAATAAAGCAGAAAAAAGCCATATTGAAGGTATCCACAACAGTTTGTTTTGGATGACATTCAGATCAGCCTTTGCATTGCCGATGTAAATAGTCTCATGCCTCGTGTAGTGACAACAATTGCAAGACACTGTGTTGTGCGCACATTGCAGTGTTGATGTTAACACAATACATTGTGTAGCCGTGGTTTAAAGCGGAGAACAGGACTCGGATGGATATGTTTCACAGTGGCAATAAACATAGATATAAACCCAGGTTCAATAAGGAAACGATGCTCAATGATACACACTTGCATCACATTTAAATAGTTGTTATCGCTGTGTTTGGGGTATTGATTGGAATAACAGGGCCTCCATTCTGTGTGTCCTCTTGGTGTTTGTTTGTGTCCAGGAGCCTGTGTGTTGTGTGTTGCCCAGTAGCAGACAGGAGTATCAGGCTGTCTGTAACTCCAGACTCCTGCTGCAAAGCACCCAGACAGAAACCCAGCAGGGTCCGCTAATAGATTCATCTGGAGGTTTAATTATGTTTCAACTCAAAACTCTGAGTGACCTGTCAGAAAAATGTCCTGAGGTGGTTATCTATAGCTCTACTACTCTGTTAGGGTGGGACCTGAATAGTTTTTAGCTCTACGTCTCTTGTTAGGTGCTGCTGAATGAGAACAAATGTGTGACTTTTCCTGTCCTTTGTCATCCTCCTGGCACAAAATAGAACAAGAAGGAGTGTGTCTGTCTTAAGTTACCCACTCTTTGTACAAAATACCAAGAAAACATACCGATCACCTTCCAATATCAGGTTACACCTTCTCTCACGTAATCCAGGTTAGAGGTGCTTTCTCTTATCTGCGTTGTCCTCTTTGTCTCCACTGCCTGTTTATTATCAATGTGGATTAACGCAGGAAGCCAGTAAAATAATTGCTGTGTACTGTTACTTTGTTAGTTCATCCATTGTTACTTGTTTAAGTTTAGTTATTTGACCCGGGTGGAGTGTTAACATGGAAATAAACCATCATGGTATTTCAAAGTCAGAAACAATTAGAAAGCATGAAGGTAAACAGGCTGCACCCTGTCTGTCTTATCGAGTGTACAATCACACAATAGAGCAGATAGCAGATGAATAAGTGGAAAGCACGGGCGCGTGTGTGTGTGTGTGCACTCACGTACGTACATGTGTAAATCTCAGGCCAATTTGTTCACCATGGTAACAGTCTGTGTCTGAAAACTCACTCAGGAGAAAAGGTTGCGTGTGTGTTTTTTTAAAAATGGATTTTCTCCTAGTTTGGGTCTGTATCAGGCAGATTTTTTTCATCATTGATGTGAAGAAAGTAACCAGTAAGGCTTGTATAATCAAACCCTGAAATGCCTCAACATGTATTGCAATCAAGGTTGCATGCATGTTGCATCCCTGGAGGATAACACCTTGTGACTGTGGTGATCCGATGAATTTTCCACCATAGCATTGTGATAGGAGATCTTGAGTGATCTCTTTCAGTTACTGGATGGATTGTGGCGAAACTTTAATACCTAAGGCAATACATGCAATTTTTCTGCAGCACCATCATTATTTCAAACTGTTAATTTGTCCTATGCATTAATTTTTAACCAAACTCTTGCAGGAATTTTTGGTATTTCTTTAATCAGATTTGATGCTAACATGCCAGTCTTACATGAATGCCTTCACAGATTAGATGGTGAACTTGATAAACATTATAATTGCTGTGATAGTGTACTATTGTGCGTAAGTACAGCCACTAGCATGACTTTTACGTTTAGTCTCTACAAGACAACATTATTATTTGCAATCTTGACTAAGTGGATGAAATCCTGGACAATCCTAGAAACCTTCGGGTAAAAATACACCGTGAGCACATTGAGATTTGACCTTTATTTAATCAAACAAAATGCCTCTGTGAAGCCACTCAGTGTCGTGCACTCTCATTCAACCTTGACTGGAAAGAAACGCTTACTTAATAATGGATGATAATGATGGAAAATATCCTTAACTAACACACAGCCAGCTAGAGTCCTTGTGTCTGTTTCCAGAAGCCCCACACTGCCTGTAACGCATGACGATATGAAAATGTAGTGTTTGCATCAGCCAACTCTCTTTTGCATTCTGTGAAGCCTGTGAAACGGCTCTGTTGTGTACGTTCCTTGTGTGCCGTTTTTAAACTAAAACTTTGGTGGAAGCTAAAGTAATTACATAGCTGATTTGCAAAGGCATGTGTCATATCGTCCCCCAGACAGTGTGAGATCACACTTTTACTCTTCAGCTGACAGCGGTAAGAGTGAATCATGACACTGTTTAAAAATAGACAAAACCTAATGTATCCCCACTGAGTCCTTTTTATCAGCTTGGACGAGTGAATGCGGTTTCAGAAAAGTTGCAGAAATGAAGCGACTAATTTTCCAATTAACCAAGGATAAGTGATAAAATCAGTCTGACAACAAGTTCTGTTGTTTCAGGTGTTTGAATTTAAGTCATATTAATGTACAGTCAGGGGTGCAGCTCTACACTGTGACCACTGTGTCTGCATTCAATGTCTTATCTGAATAACAGTGGGCCGTACGGGGTCAGTGTCATGGGTGTGTGTGTGTACAGCGTGGGTGTGTGCACTTCTTAGGAATATAATATGAGTCATGAACATGGAAAGGAGATAGCAGAGGGGCAAGTGAAGCTTTGTTTATTTGTCAATCACGCTAGTTGTAATGTGAAATCCAACACGTAGCTGTGTTTGCTATACAGGGTTACATAAGCTGGTATTTAAACTAGCTGACTAAAACTAATGCACTCCGTCCCATTTCTGTCTGTGAGGGTAGAGTAAACACTGGAAACACCTTTCTGTATTACACTTTGGAATTTTGCAGTGAATTAAGATCTTAAAAATGGTTTGAACAAATCTGAACATCAATGTGGTGATAAGATTAGTTGCAGCATTAGTTTTAGCTAAGCGTACCTAATGAAATGGTGATGTGTGATGTACATAAACATTTTTAGGCAAGTTAATGTGCTTAGTTTTTTATTATTTAAAAACAGATATCAAATCACTCAAGTTGGTGTGCTTTATCATATGCTGTTTGAGGGTCTTACTGTGGATGGATGTGTGATATGTGGACACCTACTCAATGAAAAATGGTCAGAATTTTAAGACTGTGATTGCACTCACTGTTCATAAATCTGATTTGGGGAATTTTGCATTCATCCTTTCTTCTTTCTTTTTTTCTCTCCGTGTCTACATCAGTGTTGTGTGCTGACAGAGTGGGCCAGATGACGAAGACCTACAGTGATATCGACGCTGTCACTCGACTGCTGGAAGAGGTACGATCATGTAGAGGAAAATCAGATAATACTGAATATAGGTTATAAATACAGGGTGAATCAGTAGAGCTAAAATATTAAAAAGTGTGCCCTATAACAGAGTTGTAATGCCATAAATCATAACAAAGAACAAAAGTAAAAGTTGAATTGTGAAGCACGGATGATGTTGGGAAAAAAAAGGTGGCTTGATATGCTATAGATATTTAACTCGTTAGACATTTTTTCACTCTACAATGTACGACAACTCTCTGTATGTACTCTCTGGATGTATTTTCCAACAACTTGTTGACAACTTGCTGCTCTGTATACCATTTTTGATCCACGCTGCATTTATTTTCTCTCGTCTGTTCTGTGTGAACACGGCCTGCAGTTCAGCCGAGCAGTCACTGAATTTTGCTCCTACGACTGCACCAAATCCTATAAAAAAACAACAAGAAAAAACTTAACTGCAGTTTATTTTGTCAAATTTTTAAATGTGACGTGTAGACTAAAGTGATTTTGTATCCTGATTTTAAGCATATACTTGGCTAATTTTCCTTGCAGAACTGCACATTAAACGTGATTAATTCAAGGACTGTGTTAAAGTTGAAAATCTGCCATTCGTTTTTCTGTAGTAATGAATAGGATAATTTGCCTAATTTAAAACAACAACAACAACAAACATAACATGCCTTTTAAACCAACAGGCAGTAAAGTAGAATAGCCACAGAGGAATGCAGCATATTCAGACACACTAAAGCAATTTGGTCAAATTTCATTATGTCATAGTCTAAACAAAGGTGACTTTATGAGCATTATCATAAAGCTTGTCTCCTTCAGCTGATATTCAAACCTAACTGATCCAACAGAATGCAAAGCAGCAGAATGATGTCACCGAACCATTAAATCCAACAGTCAGACAGTCGTGCTGCTACAGTCTAAACCTGTACACAGAGACGTCAGACCGTCACCAGCCTGATGACTCCAGTAGTGTGGGCTGTGTACTTCCTCCGGTTGGCAGCACAGTAATGTTTATAGTTAGGATCTGTGTGGCTGCTTGCTTTCATTTTTAGTCTCTTTGTTTTCCTTCCGTCCTTCCTTCCATCCTGGAATTCATTTGGATGTTCCTTTGACACGTACCACCCACTTAAACTTTGCTCCAGACGCTGCGAAAAATCCGATTTAGAGCTGTTTTTCAGTGCATATTGTTATTAAATGCACTCAGACCTACTGAAAAACAGGAGTGCCTGGTTTGCAGAGGTTCATAATAAGCCTTTAATTACAGTACAGTACATGCTTGCACAAGAACTTTGCACTGTGGTGGACAATGAGAGGTGGAGGTACTAAGGTTTCTTTTTTGAGATAGCACAACTGCTCTTATTTGGTGATAAGTAGAAATGGTGTTTCTATCATCCTCTGTTTTGCCATTTTCCTTGTTATTAAGATATTTGAATCCTCCCTGAAATGTTAAGCTTGTTTAGGTTATCATTCTATCCTTCACGTACTTTATTCCTCGAGAACATCTCACATGCCTAGCTATTAAAAGTGTATCCGGACCAGCAGTTTGATAACTTAGTTTATCATAAAGACCTGAAACTGAGGAACAATGTTAGTTTGGGTCTGTCTAAAGGTGAGAGTTGTACAGTTTTATCTTACATGTTTTTAAACTGCAAGACAATTTTTCTTTTCTTTGTGCAGAAAGAGCGAGACTTGGAGTTAGCTGCTCGCATCGGACAGTCGCTGCTGAAGAAAAACAAGGCGCTCAGTGAGAGGAATGAAGTACTGGAGGAGCAAGTGGAGCACATACGAGAGGAGGTACACAGCATTAGTACTCATGCTTGTGTGTTTCTGAGTGCAAATGTGATACTGTTTGGGAAATGTCTATAGATATAAGTATGTGTGTCATATTTACAATACCTTACTGGTGGAATAGAGGAAAAAAACAAAGAAGCAGAATCACCGCCATGTTTTCTCTGTGGGTTTGGAGTTGTTGTCTGTCCTCTGCTTTAATGTTTCTTGTGTTTTTCCACATGCAGGTATCTCAGCTGCGCCATGACCTGTCCATGAAAGATGAGTTGTTACAGTTTTACACCAGTGCTGCAGAGGAAAGTGAGGGAGAGTCCACCACCTCCACACCGTAAGTCTCCTTTCATTCACCCTCTGGACTCACCTTCCTTCATTTCTCTTTGCTCAGCTTTAAATGTGTGGAAATGCTGCAGTTTCTCTGTACGGCAATAAAAACTATCTGTAAACTGTGATAAGGTGAAATAAACCAACACTCATTAAGCTCATCTCTCCCTTGTGTGTGTGTTTTTGTGTTTACAGTGTGCGTCCCAGTGAACCCAATGTGTCAACTCCTACTTTTTTCCCCCTGGACTCCTTGCAGAAGAAACTCAAAGATCTGGAAGAGGAAAACAAATCATTGCGATCTGAGGTACATGCACGCATGCGCACGAGCATCCTGCTAATAGAAATGGCTGACAGTCCAATATGGTGCATGCAATATTTTTAAAAGTATGTTGTTGTATCATCAAAATGGCATGTGAGGTAAGTCCAGGTGTAAACCAAGAATCATTATTATCATGTTCTTATTATATTTGCGTAGAAAACTAAAGATGTTGTTTTTTTCCACAGATAGTAAATACTCCAAAAATACATCTCGTCCCAGAGTCTGTTTGCTTTAGTCTCTTGGCCCCAATACAGTTAATGTTTTCATTAGGAAACATGATCTTCTCCTTAGTTTGAATGAGAAGTGATTTATTATAATAACGTTGACAATACTGACATACTTTTTTCGTTCCAGGCGAATCATTTGGAGACAGAAACTATCTCCTATGAGGAGAAAGAACAGCAGCTTGTCAATGATTGTGTCAAAGAGCTACGTGAGTATTTGTCACGTTCTTTTTGATTTTATTTCAGTCACTTGTAGGGCTGCCACTAAAGGATGCTTTTTCAGTGATTATTTTGCAGACTATTTTAATTTTAATCTAAACTATCAGTTTTCTTCCAAAAATCTACCTTACCATTTTATTTAAGTTCATTTTATTATCTCTGTGAGCGTATTTAGCAGCTGCAAGGAAACATGATATCAAAAGCTCTTCATAACAATGAATACACAACATTAATGGTGGTTTTTAATATTCTGATGGTGCATCTTGCAGCTTCTAGAGCATTGTGTTTTCTCTTCAGAAGCCGATGCATTGTGCAGTTTTGTACATTTCAAAGCTTTAGGTTTTTGGAAACTTTTGCACTGAATGAAGTCAGCTACAGCCACCTTTCTAAAAACTGGAGCCAACCTGTGATTGGACCTAAAAACAGCTAATGTTTAAGTGTAGCAGCTATGAAGTGATACAACAGAGAAACATTGAGTGAAAGCAATTGGCTTAAAATTTTGACGTTGAGCATTTTTAGTGCCAACGTCAATTATGCGGACTCATCATAGCAGCTACAATGTCAGCCACTTCTTCACTCTCTAAAAGCCATGTGGCTGTAATCAGGCTGCTTTTTGGCAGCTCCTGCCTAGCCTTAACACCTGCTCTCATTCGCAGGTGATGCCAACCTGCAGATCTCCTCTCTGGCCGAAGAGCTGGCCAGGAAGACTGAAGACGCCTCCAGACAGCAGGAGGAAATCACACACCTCCTCTCTCAGATAGTAGACCTGCAGAAGAAGGCCAAGCTTGTATGAAACCTCTGATATCTCTCGCAGATCTCGTTAAATGCTTGAAGCCTTTGGATGCAGTGTTTTTCACACCTGCTGACCTATTTTTGTTCGTGCTGTTTACAGTATGCTGTGGAGAACGAGGAGCTGACTCAGCACTTGGGTGCAGCCAAAGACGCCCAGCGACAACTCACTGCTGAGGTAAGGAAATCCACTACCTGCTAACCTTGGCCTCGTCGCTGCATGTTTTCCGCAGCGGAAAGATTTCACCAACAAATATT
Source organism: Stegastes partitus (assembly GCF_000690725.1). Lineage (NCBI taxonomy): Eukaryota > Metazoa > Chordata > Actinopteri > Pomacentridae > Stegastes > Stegastes partitus. The sequence goes on from NW_007579961.1 coordinate 47,767, forward strand.
AATAGTCCAGGACAGACTGTGAGGGCCTGTCGAAGAACAACACTTTTTTAGCAGTGTGACCTTGCTGCCTTGTTATAGGAGATTTTTTATAGGACTTGTAGTCATACATCAAATATTATTATAACTTCACAGTCTTTGCATTTTGTAGCTCTGCATTTGACATCTGTGTTGTACTCATTTACTGTGTGTAGGATTCACCTGGTAGAAACAAATAACATCTGTGTCACAGTTAAACACTGTATTGCCAAGTGCTTAACTTATTCCCGTCTTTTCATACATGTATCTTTCTTTTCTATTCCTTGTAGTTGAGAGAGTTGCAGGACAAGTATGCTGAGTGTATGGAGATGCTCCACGAAGCTCAGGAGGAACTGAAGAACCTGAGAAATAAAACTCTGCCACTCAGCACACCGAGGCGTTTCCATTCTCTGGGTCTGTTCCCGATGGTAAGTGAAGATGTTCTCTCTTACATTCATGCAGCTTCATTATGCACAGAATGCTTGTATCACAGCATCTTTAGGGCCCTCATATAGCAACGGTAACAGTTTTGATATTTTTCTCCTTCAGGACTCTTTGGCAGCAGAAATAGAGGGCACCATGCGGAAGGAACTTCAGATGGATGATCCAGACGTAGAAGAGCAGAGGTACAGTCTTGATGGCTAAAATAGTCTATTTAATGATCTGCTGTGTCATCATCCACTGGCTGCATATTTACGTGGTCTCGTTTCTCCAGATTGCACCCAAAGCGAGTGTTCCAGACAGTGAAAAACCTCAACCTGATGCGTCAGCAGCGTTCTTCTCTGGCCCCCTCCCCTCTCAATATCCCGGGCTCCAATCAGACTTCGTGCTTCACCTCAGGACGCTCCAGCAGGGTGGGCACGCCTCGCTCAAACTCCATTTATGGCAGCGAGACGGGAAGCGGGATCATCCTGGACAACAGGACCGGCAGTATCCTGGAGACTCCCGACGATGGGTATGAACACATGAACTCTGCCGGTACAGACAGGAGATCTTAATAAGTATTTCGAAACACTGACATACATTTGCTTATTTCAGTTTCTCAAATGTGACAGTTTGCTGTGTTTCTTTGCCTCAAAGTAAATTTCTTTTGCACTATGATGTGTTCAATTTGGGTTTTTTTTTTTTTTTTTATCAGAATCTATAAATTCAATTTTTAACATTTCTTTAAAACATTTCATACACTAAACAATTGGGGAAAACATTCTTTGGATCATCAGTAACACCCTAATCTGATTTCAGTTTAATCCTTTTTTACCATTTATTTCCTTTACTCCTAATGGGATGCTCAGTTTTTTTTTAATGTCAATGCTAATGTTTGGGTTTCTTAGTATGTTTCTATAGTTTATTCCAGTTAACTTCTTTCTTTTTTCAAAACTCTCACACGAAATGGACCAAATTAATTGTACAAAATGACATCAGAGAGAGATTTCTTTTTAAAGTCTTGATTGAAAACTAATAATGCCAACCATGTCTCCCTCTTCAGGTCAGAGGATTCTAACAAGCGCCCCCCTGGTACCCCTGGGACCCCAGGCAGCAGGGACCTTGAGGCAGCCCTGCGGCGTCTGTCCCTCCGACGTGACAACTACCTCTCAGAAAAACGCTTCTTCGAGGAAGAGAGGGAGAGAAAGCTGGCTTACCTGGCCAAAGAGGAGGAGAAAGGAGGCAGCGAGGGCAGTGGAGGCCCAGGGACCCCAACAGAGAGCTTGCTGTCGCTGTGCTCGCATCCCTCCATCGGGAGCATCTGGTCAGGATACTCATTCACAGCGAGGTCCTACCTGCCGGAGAAGCTGCAGATTGTAAAGCCGCTAGAAGGTGATTATTCCTCTCTGAGCCACAAATCCACTAATTCTCCACACGATGAGAAAGAGAATCAAAATCCTAACGTTCAAAAAGTCCTACACAATGATAATGAGATTTTAAAGAAAAAACACAATCAGAACCAGAACCTGGCACAGATTTCAAACTGTAGTCTACGAAATACTCCCAAAAATTATACCCACATTTGCCAGAACCACAATCAGTATCTGATTTTTCACAGCCACTGTCAGTCCAAAATCTTACTCAGTGCCTCGCTGGATCCTAACAAGCTGAGGAGAAGCTCGTCGTTGTTGGAGCTGAGCAGCCTGTCAAGCTCTCAGACTCTCCTCAGAGCTCCGCTGGCTTTAACCACAGGCCTGCTGGAGGTGTTGGACCAGCAGGAGGGCACTTTAAATCTTCAGCACTCCTTTTATTTCAGGCATACACAGCCACGCTGCTGGTTTGAAATATAGGATATTAGACTGGTTGGAGCATATAGTTAGTCAAAAATGAATTCTTGAATATACCTTTTTACAGCCGATTTAAGCTTTTCTATTACATTTTAAAATGCAAGTATTATATTCAGGTATGAGAACATATACAAAACCACAAAGGGATATAGAGCTGTACTGTATACAAGGCTTTACATTTATTTCTTACACGTATTTACAAAATGTGGCACTTTCTGTATCTTTCCACACATGTAGAAAAAGTAAAGAGTTCATTTGCAAAAACAGAAACTTTGCAGATTTTCAGAAAACCTTTTTTTTTGTGCTTTGCTTGAGACAATATCAATCAAACTGAAGTTGAGTGGATTTGACTCAGTAGAAATGACAAGACAAAAATAGAGATAACTTAAGTTTCATTGATATTGTCTCAGATAGACGATGGAAAAGTGGGCTTTCTGAAGGTTTGTGAAAAAAATGAACTCTTCAAGTATCTTATGCCTTGTTTATTTTAGTGATTTCTCTAATGTATTGGTTGTGGAGTTTGAAACAGTGGTTCTACAGTACTAATACAAATGTTTTTAGTTTTCTGCCCGTATCCTATCATTGTCTAATTGAAGCAACAACAGCCTTTCACTTTATTTTGTTGTAATGCATTCATGCATTATGTAACTTTTAGGGCATTCTCAAAATCCTCCACTAATCTGTATTTCTTGTTTTGTGGCTCCCTCTAGTGTTTAAACTCAGATACAAGCACTTGCAAAGGAGAAAGCTAATATCTAAACCCCATACTGTATGAAAAGGGAAGAAAATGAAGGAGAGAAAAAAAGGAATATATGAAATGTAATGATATATTCTTTGCTCTCGATCTGAAAAAGCAATGAAATGTTACATTTCAAGTCTAATGATGGTTGGTTAAGATATGAGAAATAATGGAATCACGCTAATTTTTTAATGTTATTTCTTATTTCTTGGTCGGCTCAGATTATTTGCATGCCATCTGTCATCATGATTTTGTTATTCATACCTTTCTGGCTGCTGTCACATCTGTACTCCTTAGAAGTCAACACTCCACAATACGGTGGGTTTTGACAGAATGTTTTCTTTATGACCCTTTAGTAAAGACACTAATGCTGCATTAGTGTCAAACCACTGTATGTACTGTCCACCCCTTTCTTTTGTCTGTTGTCGGCCTTTCTTTTCTTCATTTTGTCTTTGCACTTTACTTCCCTTAACGTTTTCTGTTTTCTTTGTTGACAATTTCTTGAATAAAATCAAACTAATTTTCTCACCTTCCTTTTCTCTTATTCCTTTATTTGTTCTTTTTCCTACTGACATCCCTCAACATGTATTCTGAGAAAACAACCATTCATTGGACTTGAAATGTGACTAATTCACTGTGCAAGGACACTTCAGTCGATAGAGAGACACTGTGTACTTTGCTGTGACATTCTCTGTCACCGCTGTGTGTGTGTGCGTGTGTGTGCGTGTGTGTGCGTGACGGTTTATATACTGCATGAAGGAGTATTGTAGCGATGTAATAATCTAAGAATATGCCTTTGCCTGTCTGTGTGAGTACATACATGTGTGACATGGTGTCATTGCAGCTGCGTGCACGTCTCTATTATCAGCAGGCCTGCGTGTATGTTTTCATATATTATCTCTGACAGGAAGCCACTTTTAACACCTTAAAACATGGAAATGACATTTCCTGAACAGAACAAACGTGTGTATAGCCACATGCATTGCGGTCCTTTTTCTTCACTGCAGCGTGTTACTGTAGTAAAGCAGCTTCTGGAGGTTAGCAGACAATGGTGGGAAGCTGATCTGAATCAGGTTGGGTGACGGTATTCAGCTGAATGAAGCAGCCCTCTTCCTCTGGGTATTAAGAGGAAAGTGTGCTTGCAGTCTTCCTGAACATGCAATTGTAGAAAGCTACACAAGTTACACTTTGTAAATACAGTGTCAAGGCTGTCTATTTAGTGTTCTGAGCATTAGAAACTTAGAAACCTTCAACAATACCAAAGTGCCCATAAAGTCAGGCTTCAAAAGACATTTTGAGGGCATGCGGTTCTGTTTATTGGCAAGTTTTTAACCTTGTAAAAGCATTTTACAGAGAAAATGTGCACATTGCTGCAGGTTTTGCAGGACGTCTAGTGTATGCATATTTCTGAGAGGGATACTATCAGGGAAGAAAGTAGCTAAAATTGCTGCTGTCTTTACCTGCTGTACAAAGAGAGCAGCTTAACATGAATTTGTATGACATGAGACTGTTGTGTTTTTTTCCACAGGCTCGGCTACACTCCATGCATGGCAGCAGCTGGCTCAACCTCACATGGGCGCTCTGCTGGACTCTCGGCCTGGCGTGGTCACAAAGGGCTTCCGTACTTTGGCGCACGAGCAGGACCAGGAAGACAGCTGGCAGCTGGACCAACCAGAGGAGGATGAAATCTCATGTGACTCATTTACAGGCTTGTTGGAAGAGTGCTCTGGTCCCATGGATCTGCCTTGCTCTACCTCGACTCCTTTGGTCTGCTTCAACAAAAATGGTGACGCTGACGACAGTAGCCAGTTCGAAACACCGAATGGAGCAATTTGCGGGGCTAGAGAAGCAGTTCGAGTAAAAGACGGACATGTTCCAAGCATGCCCCTTCCACTCTCCGCCCCTTCTTCGCCGCTCCCCTCTTCTTCCGAGATCAACGGGCAAGTGGACCTCAAGGAGCTCCAAGCCTTACAGCCCAGCACTGTGGACCGCATGCCTGGTGAGGGAGCCTCTTAGCTGAGGCCACAGCACTGCATCCAACCATAAAAGCTTCATTTTTAACCCTGGAAACATGGGAGTAAAGGGGAGGAGGGTGAAGAGGAGGGGTGGGAGGTTGAGGGATTGGGGAAGGCATTCAATGGACGTATCACAATCCCAGTGTGACATCCCTTCCTGCATGATCACGCTCATGTGTACACACCTGCACACCCACCCGTCCCAGGAGCAGTTCCTGTGAATGCAGCCAACGAACCCCATCAAGACAGAGTACATCTTTTTTGTTGTTGTTCTTCTTTAATTTACTTCATTTTACATCTTCATATTCTTCCTTCTCAGTTTCTTTCACTGCCACACTTTGCTTTATTGCAGCCAATCACTTATTTTTGGAATGCTTGTCCTCGTCAATCCTCTGCAGTCAATCATTTTGAAATATGCCATCAGTGATGATTTTAGTTGAAAGAACTTTGAAACTTTTTCATTTCATTAACTTATTTTGGCCCTAAGCCATACTATTAGTACGATCCATTTCATTTGTGAAACACCAGTGCAGCGTACCAACACATGGATACAGAAATATCGTGGCTGAGGTCCAGTTAATGCTCACGTACGTGCATTCATGTGTCTGTATCCGGTGTTATTAGTGCAGCTGTTCAGTCACATGAGCGCTGACTTAGTAGCTTTGGTGTAGGGTCACCTTTATGCACACTGTGGTGCAAATATTACTGCACTGTGTTCCTGCAAAGCGAGGCATGACGCCCTAACAAGAAATAATCACAGCTGTTTTCAGCCAATGCACATTTACAGTCAGCCAGCTGTGGTGTCGGTCAGGATTCATTTTCACAACTTGACTGCCTTCTTACAGAGAGCGTGCATCATTTTAATATTTATTTACAATTCACCAGTGTATTCAGTTGGTATAATACATGCCATGTGCAAATACAAATCATGCCAGATGTATTAGCCTGATAAATGGAATGACTGAGAGCATAATTTTGCAAAAATTATCATTAATTGAAATATTTCTTTCATTCCTGAAATCAATTTGATGGAATTACCTTAAAGCTGTATTTAGCAGGTCATTTTGTGTAATGTAATCGGCTGAATCTTTGTAAGCAACTGATTTCTCATGATAAAGGCTTAACATAACTAACTAAAGGGAAGAGGTTTAGGAGCTAATGTAAGCTGGTGCTTTTGCTCTGGGCTTCTACTATGATCGTGGTCTGTTGTTTCTTCACTTGTTGTATTTTTTGTGTTTGGTGCAGTTTATATCACTACTAACAGCCTTTTCTTCTCATCTTTTTTCCCCTTCTCTCCTTTTAGTTCATTTCCCAGGGAAGTGTATGTCGCATACTAGCTCCACATACACCTTCACCACCTGCAGGATTCTCCACCCCTCTGATCAGCTGACCTCTGTGTCCCCCAGGTAAAACACATCTTATTTACCCTAAAATCTATTATAGCAAATTGCTTGATTGATTGTGCTTTTAAAATGCCCTTTGTCATATTTCTTCTTGGTTTATATAATGAATATCTTAAAGTGCAGTACATTCTAATGAACACATGATGGCAGCCAGTCAGATTGCAGTGTGTCTTTACCAAATAGCACAGAGGGTAGAGGACAGTGCCTCCTACTAACAGTTTATCAGTAGAGGTTGTGGCTTAAACAAAAAGCTCCACTGTATGCAGTCAATAAAATACCAGCTTTTCAACCGAGGATCAAAGTTTGCTCTCATTTCCCTCCAAAACAGATTCTGAGGCAGAGCTATTCATACTCTCTATGCTGTCTGATTGGCTCGACAGGTCATGTGATGAGGACGAAGAAGTGGAGTTGTATCATATGGTTGTCATGGCCGAAGTAGAGCAGACCCATTGAGTGCACCTACTGGTGTGCACATGGGTGAGGAAATGCATGGTGGTGCATTCCCAAAGACTCTGGGTGTGTGAAAACCGGAATAACAGCAGAAATTTGCTCTAACTCTCTTCTCAGATCAAACTTTGAGGGTCGTGATGTGTGGGCAGCTATTTGAGGCAAATATTGGCAGTGCTAAACCTAAAAATAAAAAGTCACAGTCATTGTGAAAAGCTGCCGGCTCTAGTTAGCCACAGCACTTAACATCTGATTTGCCTCGATTGCTTCCTCTCAATATGACCCTGACTAACAACCAAACACCTCAAAGCTATGATTCGAATCACTGATCAAATCAGATCAAATCTAACTATGTCATTATTGACTTTTGGGGGCAGTATATGGTGGAAATAATTTAAGCAGAAAGGTCCGTTTCTTGACTGGCTCAGGTATCATTACGTGGCTTTAATCAGGTGGTTCAGTCAAGTGGTCAAAGAGTTCAGTCTTAATTAAAGCTGGATTTTTGGCATCAGATGTGAAGGATTCAGCATCAACAACAAGTCGTTCAGCTCCTTCATACCTCTGCCAGTAGAGCCAAAAGAGAAAGTTAACTGTTGGGGAAAACCACATGTCTGACATTCTGGTTTCTGAAGGCTCAAGACTGAATAAATACCTGAAGAAAGATAATAGCAGCTGTCAGAAACTAGACCCAAACTGTCCAGAGAACCAGCTGCAAGGAGATCACTCGCATCTAACACTGCAGGCCAGCTTTGAATCAAAGAGTTTCTTCTTTGCCCACTTGGCCACATAAAGGTCACATGATGATGCCTGAATCAGCACAATTTGGTGTATGAAGACATAGATGATGGACTTTTGCTTAATTTCTTTTCACCATGTAACTACTTCTGTCAGGGTTCCAATAATTAACTTATTGTGTGATGAACTGTCCGATGTGTGTACAATGTGTCTATGAACCTTAGATGAGGCCTAAAACCTGTACGTACTAGTCAGTTGCCAAAACAGGATGAAGATTAATTTAATTCATGCATGGTGTTGTTTTAGGTTGATGGTGTCCATATAATTCTAGATGACTCTTTATTTGCAGCATTGATGTGATAACTCATCAGTTTGTGTCTGTTTCTGCCCTCATGCTGCTTTCCTGCTGATCCTATCCCCTCCTCATCTCTCCTCCTTTCATTCTTCCACCTCCAGCTCAGCCATAGGTTCTTGTCAGAGCAGCGCCTACATCGGCACACCTACCCTGAGCCCCTCCCCGATACCCTTCTCAGCCCCACCCACGCCTTCCTACACCCCCTGCTGCACCCCACGCCGCCTCTCCCTCTCGCTGTCGCTAGCCGAGTCCTCCACCAACCTTCGGGACTCCACTAAGACCACCAGCACCTCTCTAGGCCTGGTGCGCCTCCTGCTGGAGCGTGGGATTTCTGCCTCCGTATATAACCCCTGCAGCTGGGACCGAGTGTTGGATGCTGGTGGAGCTTCGCCGTGTGTGGTTGAAGCGCAGCCGCAGAGGTGCGCAGACAGACCGGAGGAGGGTGAAATCAGACGGTTACGGAAACGTCCAGAGTCCCTCTTCCTTGAACCCTCAACACCCCCCAGCTCACCTCGCTCCAAGTCGGCTTCCTCCACCTCTACACGCCCTGTGTTTCAGTTCAGCCCCTCCAGCGATGACCCGCCGTACTACGATGCCTTCCTTGCCTCAAAACCAGCTCGTACCATTCTGAGGGAAGTGCTGGGGGAGGCAGAGAGAGAGCGGGGGGACCAGGCGGATGATGACAGCCAAACAGAGATGATGAACCTGCGGCTCGTGGACAAACTGAAACGTTTCCGCACCCTTTCCCCGCATTCTGCTTCGGTTTCATCCGGGAGTACTCTGTTAGCCCCCTTTGGCTCCACCGGATTAGGGAACAGTGCACTGGGTGGGGGGCTTCCAGGTTTGAACGCAGGACTGAGAAGGAATCGAAGCTATCCTGCCATGGTGGGGGCCAGCATGGCTATGAAAGACCCAGGAGGGCCCCCCAGTACAGAAATACTCATACCACATACGATGCAAACCCCACATGCACAACACGCAGTGCATACACAAGAAATGGGCAAAGTGCAAACAAATCACACACTGGTGGCAAAGGCCATACAGATACCACAGACTCTACATGCACTGGAAACAGCCACACCACAGACGATAATACAGAGACACACCATACCAAATGGTGACCTGCGGGATTCACCAAGACACGGCCAACACGACGATGACGAAACTGGGACATAATCAGTAATATTCAGTGCATTAGTCCATATTTCAACATGCGATCTCAAGTATTTTACAGTACAACACTCATGTGCGCACATGCATTTATTTGCAAACCCAAATACCATACACATGCAGCTACAGCAGCCCCGAACGAAGTAACTAAACAGTCCGCCCACAGACTCACTCAAACGGCTACTTATCCTTCTCAACAATCATCGATCTGATCAGTGAGAACTGAATAAAATAAGGTGGCGAATAAAGCAGTAGTGGCTGAAACTGTTACACTGTGTTATATTCTGTCAGGCCAGACTAATGCTGATGGAGTATGTTGCCTTCCTTCGTGTGCATTTTAACTGTATATTGTATATGAATTATACTGTGTCATATAGTATAATATTAAAGGCCCAATCTGGTGCAGAGTATTTTTCCCCCCTAAATCTGTAGTTTTGTTTCATGAATGAGTGCACTACTGGGGAAAAAAACCCCGAACATTCTATGTGCTTCAGTAAAAGGCAGCTGAGCTTCTTTTGATGTTTCACATTCATTCAAGAGGCTTCCTTAGTTCTTGCTAACTGGTGGTGAGTTCCAGGTATTTATTCTAATTATCAAGTCACTTGGTTAATGGTCACTTAATGACCTGAGGTGTGAATACTGATAAAACTATCTGGGTAGGGATCTAAAGACTGCATCATAAGTACCTGATATGTGGTTCCTTAGACTGAACAGAGGATGGCCTCACTTACAGGGCAGTTTTTAAATCCCTACCCAGACAGTTTCACCACTATTCACTCATCGAGTCATGTGAGTCTTGGGTAGGTCATGGGCCGACACCTGTATTATTTGGGTTGAAAATAAACACCTGAAACTTCCCCTCCAGTTGGTTAGAACTGGAAAGGCCTCCTGGAAGAGAGGTGAAATGTCTTTAAGAAACAAAAAAAAAAGAAGTCCAATTACCTTCTAGTGAACCATTTAGGATTACGATTACCTTAATGACTGAGAATCCTCACAGACATATTGAATCTTAGATGTGCTGTACTGACCTGAATATATTGTTTTTTTTTCTTTGAGATTTATTTGGAAGAAGGTATACTCCAGTAGGACACAATAACAATTTAGCAAAGTGCTGTGTCATGGGTCGTTTGTGGCTTGATTGTCGCCATTTTCTATCAACACAAAAAAAACTCCTGAAAGCATTTTACCCATTAACAACCTTAAGAAATGACATGACACAAACAGTACAAAATGATTTTTTTGTGTTTTTTTGGCTTTGCTTTTGAAATTTCAATCTGACATCTGTAAAAACTTTGTCAGAGCACCCAAAGAGACAAGCATTTTGTGCGCACAAAATGACTATTTTATGCGTCATGCCATTCCAACGTTGAGTCTGTGATATGAGGTGGCCTTGCCAAAGACAGACAGACTAAAGACAACCAAAGCTAAGCCAAGAAGACTTCATCTGAAAACATACGTCTTATTTTCATGCCTTTATGGTATTTTTAAGACCTTACTTGTTTATGCCTGTACTGCACTGGAGTTAAATGGAAGCTATAGTGTCACATACAGTGGCGATGGCTCTAGAGATTATTGTCTACCAGCAACCCTTTCCCCCGTCTCTAATTCTGCAATTTGTACTCTTAAAAAATAACCCAGATTGGGGCTTTAATGTGTCCTCTTGCTGTGACTGAATGTTCTTATGTGCCTAAAAACAACCATACTGTATCTCATTGTAATATGGGTTTGCATTTGTTTTGTTCGATTACTTTAATATTCTAATTTGCCTTTTATTATATGGTATGCAGTAGAGATAGAATAAATAGGAATAATAGCGCAAAATAATTTATTTGCATCAGAACCTGCCCACACATGCTCATTTGAGATGTTTTCGGTTTGTGTTTTCATCTCCCGTTGAGTTTTGGACACTGCAGGGAACATGTAGTACATTAATGGTAACACGGAGCAGGTCCACCAGTGAAAACACTGACGACAAACCTGCAGAGAACACAAAACTTCTGTTGTTTTGTTTTTCATTTTCATGCAGTCAGTATAGATGGAGTCTGACGAATATAGGCACAAACATGTTAATCCAACAAAATGCAGATGGGAGCTGCAGCATCAGAAAGTACAGTCTGCCGCAAGCACAGCTGAACCCCGAGCTTTCCCTGAAAACCAAAGTTACACCCTGATAAACCCTCAGAGGGACCACAGTGTCACAGAGTTGAAATCTGTTTGTGACTGATTCTTTATCGCAATCATCTCTTTCTTTTTTCTTTTTTTCCATATTACATGTGTGCATCTTGTGTCAGAGTCATAAGCATACATGCTGCCACCAGGTAATATATTCTGTCAAAACAGGCATGTGGTGAAAAAAAAAACATTGAAGCAATATTAAACAATGAGACTTTTCTGAATGTAACTGTTAAAAGAGTGACTTGAAATATCCAAATGTTGGTTTTAAGAGCCTGAGCTTTCATGTGTAACAGTTTGTTGCTGAAGGGAAGTTTTGGTTTCGCTGACCCAGATACAGTATCGACCGTATGGACTCAGACTTTGGTGCATGTTCCTCATAAGTGTACTTTTATTTTATTTTTTTTTTTACCTCTTGCACATGTTCTCTAAATCCTGCTTGGGTACATTTAAAAAGTGAGAATGTGAGCCTGTCCAGGTGACATGTTATCACACATCAGAGTCCTCATGCAGCATTTTAAACTCTTACATCCGTCATGCTGATTACATCCGTTAAACTCTGATGGTTCTGTACTGAGTTGGAGTTTGGATACTGTAACTGGGCCAGTGATTCATTAATGCAATGAATGGATGAAATGGCTGGCTGTGACGCTGGCAGTGAGCTGATGAAATCCTTAATGATTAAGGGACTAAACTAGCAGTGATTGTCGGGTGAGAGATAAATGATCATTAAGTATATTTATGAAGTACTTAGATCATCAGAAGCAAGAATATAACTGAATGACAACTGTACATGTTCAAGTGCAGGACTTTTGCAGATGTATTTATTTTGAACAGACGTGGAATCATTTGTCACTGTGCAGGTTTACGTTCTTCTGCTAGACATTTCTGTGGCATGTAGAATGAAATGGCTTCTTAGAAACATTTCCATTGAAAACAGTGTGCTGCCTGCAAGCCTACAGTGCATTCAAGACAGTATTTAAAAACAAAACCAGGTGAGAAGGCTGAAACATGAAGAAGTTGGTGTGTGTTTGTGTGAGCTTGTTTTTTCTGTGTCACTTCATCTGAATGTAAGTTATTACAAACAGTAATCTGCTGTAGGGCCGTATATTTGTGTACAGTATTTTTGATTTAACTTTGGTTTGTTTTAACTTCATGAGGGGAACTATTAATGCATTGTAAATGTATGCAACACAGTCATGCTAACTTTTTTTTTTTTTTTTTAAATAAACAATAGAGAAAAAAGGTAATTTAGTTGTTTATTTATGGTGAAGAGGAAAAAAAATACTTTTCTGGTCAGGGACTGACGAGTTTTATTCTACAGAAAAGATTGTACTGTCAATAAAATAATAAATACATAAGGACGGTCTTGTTTGCCTTATTCAGAAAAAAGTTGAAAGGGCAACACAGCAAGTGAATAGAATAAAAATATTTCATATTTCAAGTTTTCTGAATTGTATTATATATATACTTAAAATTTCCCTAATTTGCATAGAGGGGGGGGGGGGGGTGTCTCTTTCATTCCATAAATCATAAAATACTGGCAACAGCCACAAGAAAATCCAATTTCATGATGTTTTTGGGAATTAATCGATCTATGCATCAGGCTGTGGCTGATATATCAACAAACCCCTCAGGAAAAATTTTGAATGTAATATAAAGTCTCTATAAATATAAAGTAATATAAAGTCTAGTGTATGTGAGTTATATTGGAGAGAATATTTCTGGGTCAGAGTATGAGGGGGAGGAAAAAACAAATTTTGAGAAACCAGCCTTTAATTATATATTTTATAATGAAAATAGAGAAAGTGTGATGAACCAACACCTAAATGTGTATTTGAGTTGTTTCATAAATAAAAAATCTTTGTTAATTTTCAACCTCTAGTTTGGGGAAATTGACTTTGACATAATAACAATAGAACCATAGCATGACACAATTTCAGTAAATGGCAGTAAAAACACTGAATGTCCACTAAGTAATATCTCAGTAAAGATGTTACTTTGCAGAACTTTAATTTGTTTATAACGTTATTGCATTGGTTTATGCTCATTTGTAACTCAGATGTCACTCTTTCTTGTGATATATTAACATATATTGTATGAATATGTCAGTATTTGTGTAATGATTACAGTGCATAGATAGTAGCATGTCTGGATATTAACACAGCCATGCGATGATGAGTTGATGAGTAATTCATGCCAGAGGAATGTGTGTGAAGATGGATGCAGCTTTATGTCAGGCTGTCTCTACAATTAGATTAGATGGAAATTTAAAATTATTTGTTCTCACCCACGGTGTCGCAAAGACAAGCAACACGAATTGTTGGAAAGGTGAAGTCCTGCAGTTTTACCTCACTGCAATAAATACTTCAAGAGCCAGCTGAGAAGAGAGGATGTTCAGGTTTGTCTAGACTAAATACTGTATTTAAAGTTATTAGATATATTTATGTAATTACAGGCACCAATTAAACAGCAAAGAAAACTAGACAGCTTAGGTTTGTTACTGTAGTTATTCCACTTACAGCTATATTCCACAGGGAGGCAGTGTGCCTCAGAGAACAGAGCTGACAGCTGGCATAAACACAAACCACTGCCAACTCTAAGCCTGCAAACGAAGGCAAACCAGCACTGAAAGCTTAAGTAAAGCACCCAGTGTTGGTCTAGTAAACCCACTCAAATGATGGAAGGCAACACTGCTCTCCATCTGAACGACGGAGAGAGAGGAGGGACAGATGGATACGCAGCACTGGATGGTTGTGAAATGGTTTTTGATGCTTAGAGGAGGACTGGCAGGTGTGTCTGCTCCCACAGGGGAAATGAGAACATTCTGCAGACCTGAGTCAGCCAGGAAGGAAAGGAGACGCAGGAAGAGATGAGATGATGGTAGAGAAGGAAACTTTTGTCCCTGGCAAGTCTCAGTTGGCTTGTTTAGTGGTGATATTTTAGTTCACAGTAACAGTAATCTGTTGGAGTTCGTCATCTGTTGAGGTAATCAGACGGAGTAGGCAGCATTAAACATGTGCAGTTCGAGCATAGTTACAGGCAATTTAATGGACATCACAGAGAAAACATAATAAAAAAAATTTGATTAAAAAAATGAATTCAGTCAAGATAAAAAACAAAACAAAAACAAAAACGAACAAAAAACAAACTCTCTGTTCCTCAAGCTTCAGTCTAAAACTCCACTTCTCCTTCAGTTTCTGTGCATGTTTCAAAGCCAAGATTACTAGAGAGACTCTTGGACACGGAGTAATTTACAAAAGCTTGAAAACAAGGTCCACTTCAGCAATGGGATGTGTGATAATATCTTGAAGAGGTGAAACATGACGGGCTGCATCCATCAGCAATAATCCTTCACATTGTGACCAAAAGGAGGGTGCTTCGGAGTCGACCTAAACTTCCAGAAGCCTTCAACACAGCCAGAGACTAAATAGGTACAAGATTTTGCATTACTCTGACTGAAGAAAGTCATAAAAAAATTCTTTCTCATTATTTTTGAGAGAAAATTGAGCAAAATTTAGCAAATAGAAATAATTTTGGTAATCTTAACCGACCTAAAAAGGAAAAAATATTCTGATTTAATGTCAGCTAGTGAGAAAAAAAAAGATTTTGTCTCTTCATACAGTGTTGGAAACTTCTGGTTTGAACTATAGCTGGTAGTAAGTGACTATATACTGACTGTATCATTAGCAGCAAGTGATATTTACTTTTATCTATTCTTCTAACCAAATAATAACAGTCTCATAGCCACTTCTGTATGATGGGTTTAGAGCTAATTGTGGGATTGCTGTGCAAGTGCTGATATGTTGTTGTCTGCCCAAATTCTGCACTCCTCCTTGTTTTTCTGTATTTTCCTACACCATTTGTCTTAGAAATAGCACTTAAATGCCAAATGAAGTGGTAATGTGTGGTAACTACTGTAACTTTTCTGACAATTGTTTTACTTAAATCTAAATTTAAGTGAAAAGAAAGAATGTCAGGAGCTGAAGTGGACCTAATCTAAAATAAAGCTACTCATTATAATTTTAACATTGAGACAACAATATGTTTCTCCAAATAAAAGTAGTGAATTAGGATAAAAGAATGATCTCCCCATAATATACTTTAAATAATAAGCAAATTAAATCCAGCGGTGCACAGACGGTGACCAGGGCAGAGCTGCTGAAGTTAAAGCTTAAGCTAAAAGATATCCGCCCCCATGTGCACCCCTACACTGAGCCCGTCAGCCCTCTGAGCAGGTCACCAGGAGTGTGTTGTTTAGGTGGAGGTATGTCTGCAGGGCTACAGAGGTGAGCAGAGGCCAGGGAAGACTAGCAGGATACCAGGACTACCAGAGATATGAGGAGAGTGATGGAAGCACAAGGGCTTCATTATTGAGGGATATGATAAACTGTTACAAGCCAGAGATGGAGCACACTTAAGGTTTGGTGATGCAACCGTTTTCATTTTAGTTTGCATTTACTGCACTTGCGTGAATCTATTGATGAAGTGTCTATCTTTGTCATTTATGGCCCAGGCCTGGTACCCAACCCAACAGCTTTACACTTATTGTGCTTGAAGCCTATGAATTACAGGAGTACCGTTCAACTGCTCTGTAGAATGCACCACAAGCTGAGACCAGGATTTTCACAGGAAAACAAAAAGAACCCTGTTTTAAGCTGTGCTATTTTCCCATTTTTGACACCAGAAACACAAAACTGCACAAATGTGTTCAGCAAAGGCTTGTTTTTCTCACCTTCATAAAACTTTAGTGATAGCAGTTGGGTTCTTTTGACTGATGAAGAGGTGAAGAGGTGCACCGAGCCAAATCTCAGTGAATTCTCAGTTGTACTGAGGGAGAATGCTGCAGGTGCCTTCACCATGGCAACCTTAATGATGTGGCCACACACAGCTGAAGGACATCCAGTAATTAACAGCCTCTCCGTCTCAGTGCTTTTTACACGTACTTAACAGGTATTTCTGTCTTTCACAATACATACGACAAACACGGTTTTACAGACATTTAAACTGTTTTCACTGGAAATATGTTCTAGTCCTTTTTCTTTTTATCAGGAGCAATCCCTTAGTCATTTGATGGATTCTAGCTGACTTCACACAGACACACACGAAGCCACAGTCATTTTTATATGACTTTACAGAAGGAATGGCAGCACACAGTAGAAAGATAGATAGATAGATAGATAGATAGATAGATAGATAGATAGATAGATAGATAGATAGATAGATAGATAGATAGATAGATAGATAGATAGATAGATAGAACGTACTAATAAAACCTTATTGGCTGTATTCGGAATTACAAGAACAGAAAAAGTTCATGCCAGTTTACCTAAATTAAAAGTGAAATAGCAAATAAACAGCAAGTAAATATTCCTCATAAATGATCTACATGATGGAAACACTTGTTAACTGTAGTTAAAGTTAGTCCAACTGCTGAAAACAGCTGCTCAACTGGAACAGATGTCGACAAATAGTCCTGAAGCTTTTTATATATTTTATTTTATTATATTTTATTTTATTTGTAGAACTATATATATACTTACTTGTTTTATGTTAGCCTTATGGGCAGCAGGCAAACACACCTGTGATTCCATACCATTAAACAGGAAGAAGTCCCGCCTGGTGGTGCAAACAGGTACTACAGCACACCTACAATACACTTTCTGACATGTCCCTCGTCTTCTGCCCTAATGATTGATGAATTTTTAATTGATAAAATATCAATTAATCAACAATTAATTGATTAACAATTAATCATTACCATAGTTACCTTTCCAGGTGAACACAGTTAGAAGGGCCTAACAGAGTTTTTTTTTCGATTGATTGCATCTACTTCAACAGCTCCTTTGTAAAAAGATAAGATGTACAATTCTTCCAGGAATTTCGTATAATTAGAATTTTTTTGCATGCTATCATACTAAATAAAGATAGAAGATTAAATGTCAGTGTATTAGCATTGTCATTGAAAGCATGTTAGCACACTAAAATTAAGCTTTAGATGTGGCCCAATATTGCGCTGCTGGTTGCTTCACATTCACATTTCTGCAAATGAATGAAGCATCATATCAACATTTTTGTGTAAAGTGTAATAAAATTGAGTTTGTTTGTGATTTGATGTTCTCTATAGACGAGCACCTCACACCTGCTTTTGTCATGACCCCATGTCAGTGAAGCTGTGTGGAAACCCTGTGCGTTTACCCAATTCACGCACTGCTGGAGAATTCATTCCACACTGAGTTATGCTTTGGCTCTTAGTCTGATGGTGGAGCTGAACCGTGAGGCAAGTTTGGCCTTTTGATATTCACTTGATCGATTCCCTTTGTCACTCTCTTTCTCTGTAACTGTCACCCACCCACCAATGCTACACACACACACACACACACACACACACACACACACACACACACACACAAGCTACAAGGTTTAAAGTGCTGCCATTACAGATTTCTTCTTCTCCAGTGTAAACATACGAAACACATGTTCACTGGACAACAGGAAGAAATACATCTGTGAGAGCAAATGCATAAGACACGGTGTCTCTTTGAACTAAACTAACCATTCAGAGCAAGCACATAGTTCACATGCATAGATAACTGCGTTACCGACTCAGTGTCACTATAAAACACATTATGTAACATGTTACCTAACACCACAGTTGTCAGTCTGTCACCAAGCACTCATCCATGTATGAACAAACATTATGATCATGGCCAAACAACTATAATTAAAGCTATGTATGAAAACACAAAAGATAGAATTAAACAACCGCTGGTCAGCTAATTTGAAACATTTTGAAGAAGGCAGAAATATGTACTGCTAAAAAACCATATAGAGTGAGTGCTTAAGTAAAATACCGTCAAACATTCTAAAGAAAACAGAGAAACATGTTAATCTCTGCATAGCCTGACTAAATGTTTATCGGTGACTTTGGATACTTTGGCTCTAAATCAGTCAGACATTCTACATTTCCACATTTGAAATATGCTCTGTCTAAAATGCATTTTAATGTTTCTTTTAGCGATACTGTAATTTTACCCACTGCTTCCTTTCACCATGCATTGCTTCTATGTTTGCATATTCAGAGGCAGCAGTAATGGGACCTCATTTTAATTAACCTCAGACAGAATTGCTCCCTTATTCATATGTATAAGGGCGTAGAATGGACATGAATCTAAAATGCTTCGAGGTCTGTTGATATGCTGCAGACATATACATAGTGAACAGAAGTTATGGCCAATGGCTGCTTTCCACCTCCACCACATCTTTCTTATTATGGTTTAGTTTCGACGTCAGACCAGATGCAACGCAGTTTGTACTTCCTGTACTCACTGTAAAGATATTTTTAGGCTCAATATATCACTTCTTGTAGTTTCTTTCACCTTATAACTGCATGAAATCTGTTTGAAAGATGAGACCCTCCAGGCACCTGTCAAGTCATTGCCAAGAGGAGTGTCACCCCCTGCCATTTCATCACAGTCCCATTTATTTGCAGGCACTTGTAGGCTGCAAATTGGCTGTTGCAGCCTTCTGTAATTACCATAACGATTAAATCATCAAAGTAAAAGACTAGATTTACCAGCAGTTGATCTTCTGCTGTATATGCCTTTTGATTAAGAAGACTCTCTCGGTGTCAGCATGGAGCAAAACAGCTGGCCACGCAGCCGCCAACATATGTGATTGAACATGTGAGATCAGGATTTTGTAACTTTCTGTACGAGAAATCATTTGATTTGATTACTAAATTCACTGCACAGTTGTTGTTTTTAACTCTTTTGTAGGTCAGACAATGTTGTGGTCATGAAATCAGCAGTTTAGTGGTGCAGAACAGGAGCTTGAAAATGCCTCTGAAGTAACAGGTAGTTAACATGTAATCTTAATGGTCTGCGCTTTAGCCTCTATTTCATACACTTGCATTATCTGACAACAGAAACTAAAAAAAATTGTAAATGAGAAGAATTTTACTGGGAATTCAGCTACAATAAAATAAAGTACAGAAACGTTTAAGGACTGGTTTCACAAAACATATATTTCAAATCCAAACTACAAACTACAAGTTTTCCCCCTCCAAGTAATCCCCCTGGACTCTAACCCACTTTCCCAGCCTTCTCTGCCATGCTGCCATGCACTCCTGGAAGGATTCTTCTGGGATCCTCCACAGCTCCGTTGTCACAGCCATCTTGAGGTCATCCACGTCTTCTGAACGGGTCCCCTTGATGACCTCTTTGAGCTAGGGGAAGAGGAATAAAATCCCACAGAGCCAGGTGGGGTGAGTAGGGAGGTTGCTCCTGCATGGCGATGTTCTTCTCATCCAGGAACTGTGGGATGCTCAGGGCGTTGTGAGCAGGTGTCATGGTGAAGCAGCCACCACTTGTCCTACCACAACTCTCACCTCGTCTCGCGCACTGAACGAAGTAATCGCCGCAGGATCTCTTTGTAGACGTGCTGGTTGATCGTCAGAAGGGGAAAACTTGTAGTTTGTTCCAAGTTTTTAAGACTAAATTAAAACATCTGCATCATCAGTAATATTGGCAACATTTAATTTAAACACCACAATCACAATGTTTTAGTATTTTCCTTGCCATCTACTTTAGAGTAAACATTGGCTGGGTGGTTTTAGTTTGATTGTTGTGATGTGAGTGTTTGCTTGTCCTTGGACTGATCAGTTCAATAATCTCATAAGTTCATGACAATGTGTTTTAGACATTGTAGACCACACAATTACGTGATCACTGTAATACTGTGATTGTTCGAGACAATATGAAAGCAAGACAACAATCTTCAATTTATTCCAGGGTGAGTATTTCAACAGCAACATCCTTCATATAATTTGCAACGGGTCCAGAAGGAACAACAAAATGAAGAGTTAATGTCTTCCACTTCTGCCGCCTGTGAATGTGAATTGCGTGAGATGAGTCGCTTCCTCCCCCTCATTCACTGCTCCCCTTATTACACTTTCATTATGACATTTTTAACTTTAACAATATTTACATTCGATTATTAGAATTTGCCAGACAGCAAATTGAATCAAGTCAAATAAAGTAGAATTGCATTTCTCTCCATCTGGTTGGGAAACAAGCATTAGCTAGCATTTCCTCCTGACATCCATCTGACGTGAAAAAAATAAACAAAAAAACTGTTTTGATGATGATATGAATCATAATGAAACCACCTTATACCTAATGTCGAATAAACACAATATAGGTCCATCATTTGTGCCATGTTGACGCTACTCCCTTCCATTATTAAATGGAATAACTGGATGAGATTACAGTGAGAAGTGACAATCCAGACATAAATGCAGGAGCTCAGGAGGCGTCCTATGGTCTCTGGCACTGTGACATTGGCAGCGCATCCTTTGGTTCCTGTGAGAGATGTGATGGTGTTTATATGGATTGGGCTTGCTCCGGCACATTCCACAAATGCTGGTTTGAGTTGGTACTTGGGGAGTTTGGAGTGGGGTCAACACCTTGGGCTCTTTGTCAATAACTTCAAGCTGTTTTTGCAGTGCAGGATGACCCACTGTCCTGCCAGAGGAGTGCCTTTGCCATGGAGACGGGTGATTGCTTGGACTTAGGTTTAGGTCCAATAGGTTAGCTTAGGTTTAAGAACACTGAATTAAAATGAGCTGGTCAATGTAATTAACCATCTAGAATCAGTGACTCTAATGTTGTGGTTGATGGGTGCGTGTTGCTGTTTGTTTGTTCTTCGTGCATCTTAAGAAAGCTGTTTGAGTCTGGTGGTATGTTTGAGCTCATTGTGTGCTGAAACTACGTCCTCACCCGGAAACAAGGGGCATAACTATATACTACAAAGCCTTATATCAGTGTCCACAATAACAGAAATGTTTGATGCAACCACAGAAAAACTGAGCTTTGAACTGGCTGTTTGGATAGGAAATGCACTTTGAAATATTAAGTTCAACAGGGTGAGTTCAAATATTATTTATGATATGCTTCTGAAAGTATTTACATGTTCTTACATATCAACAAGAAAAAATACATTTTCCTACCTTACTTTACATGTTTTTCTTGATTGCACTGCTTTTCCTGTTTTTGTGCAGTTTTAAATCAATGTGATGGCCTGAACATACCATCTTATATTCTCTCTCGCTTTCTTTTAAAGGGATCTCTGTGAAATTTCTACGTGGGAACTTTGCATTTAAAACCCTCCAGACACTGGAATTATAATATTCATAGGTGAGGGTCAGATATCAGGGCACTACTGGTGTAGAGGATTTGTGCCTGTAATAATGTGCTATTCTGATAGTTGCAAGAGATGTGACAAATGACGCTTTTAACTTTGATTTTGTGGCAACCAAAAGCCCATAGGGTTTATTCATAACTGTATGTGTTTAATAAATGTTAGTCATATGACTTTCTATAAATTGTTCAAAGACTAAGAGGTCAAATGTGTGTTGGATGAGTCAGGAGTCGGTGCCAAGTTAAAGCCCTCTCTCAGTTTGATTTGTTTCCTGTTGCTCCACTTCCCTTGAGTCATGATTATTCATGGTTTGTCTGGCATAATTATGTACATACTATTATGTATACTTCGTATTTGTCAGGGCTGTACTTCACAGATTATTTAACAGTATACAGCAGAGATGGAAAGCAGAGACCTAAAGACAACCGATGACAGTGATGTACAGTGATGATGTAAGATGGATTCAAAACCAGAAGTTTGCTTTGGGCCACCAAGATGTAACCAGTTTATGTTTGAAATGGTGGTGCGGGTTTTATTTAGGAAAGTGACAGTGATGACATTTCCAGTGCAAAGCTATATTTAGCTGTCTCTGCTCGTATCACCTGCGTCATCAGAAGGATGAAGAACAAGATGACATGACATGGAGAAAGGAGATGTCACTTTTATTTTTTTGTGTGTGTCTGTTTTAGTGAGGGGGGGATTGCGTTTGTCAGAATTTATTATCTGCAGTACCCGTTCATAATGTAATGCGTTGTTTCATTTATGCAAGCAGTATTTTCATGTTCTTAAATATAAGCAAAATGCACCTGCTGTTGAGAAAACACAAAAAAACAAGTCTCATTAGACGTGTTCAGGATACATTTTAACATTTTTCATAGCCCATGTGTAACCATTCACAGCAAATGATGAGTGAACCTGACAGAACAGCTACGAGAAAGGCGTCATTATGGGAGACGGTTTCACTAGCATTACATAAACATAACAAGTGTGTCTGAGAGCCCTGAAGCATACAATAATACGGAAGCACACAAATTATAAGTAAGATTGCATGTGTAGTTTACAATAACAGATGCCACCAAGGAACCATATCAAGAAACTTGAGTATCAATTTCTTAGTCAGAGTTTAAGAACAAAAGAGTCTCACTGGGACACTTAGATTTCTTTATTAAGTAATATCCTCCACCCTCTCTAAATGTATCCCTCTTGCAAACACCACACAACAACCCACCTAATGCTCACACAGTCACTTCTGCCGGTATGACGGCAGAGATGCCAGGTTGCATCGGTGTCCCTTGATTGCAGGTACACAAATCTGATATGACAACAGCAGACAAAACACTCGAACCAACTACAGATGCTGCTCACGAGTGCATAGGACTGAAAAGGATGGTGTAACTCAGCATAAGGGAAGCATTGTTGCTGTCTAGAGAACCTTTACGTGAAGAACAAAGACGATTATATGCAGGAAGGATATATAGGAAAGCTGTAGGTCTTGATGCAGTTTAATACCTTTTAGATCCTTAACTTATCTAATTGGTCAATATCACAGGTTTTTTATGCTTCAGGAAGCTGGAAGCAGGAAGTTATTATCCCACATTGCATAATGTTTTACAGTAATTACAACTGCTGTTGCTCATGTAGCAGCTAACACTGATCACACCATCAAGGGTAAAACTTCATATAGTTAGGGTCCGAGCACCCAAAAGGGTGCGAAGACCCTA
>NW_007579961.1:78273-78551 GCF_000690725.1 Stegastes partitus
AAAAAAAAAAGCAGGTTGTGTGCCCTAAATACAACACAGACGAACAATCTGTGTCATTACTCATCTACTGTCTGTAATCTGTCACATTTCAGACGTGTTTGCTTTCATATGAACCGGCATTACTTTAGCAACACACCTGCAGTTTGCTGGTGTCAGACCATCTCCACACCGGCAAGCACAAATTTATCTTCAGCAGGAGATTCACGCAACCTACTGAGAGGTGTCAGATAACCCGGTAACACTGTAAGAAGCAGCAGCTCTACACACAAACCACAGGC
>NW_007579962.1:0-2174 GCF_000690725.1 Stegastes partitus
CACACACACACACACAGAGCAGACTCCTGGAGAGGAACAGCCTGGGCAGATAATGAATATCATGCTACTTGGCCGCTGCATTAAGTGGGAGCTTTGGAAGCAGACTGGGAGAACATGTCTTGGTCCTAATCTATCAATCAGCCGCCTGCCTGTGATTTCCCCGCAGAGCGCCGGCTGATTGATTTAAATCTCTCTGAATCCTCCTCTCAGAGCGGCTTTATCACTTTCTCCTCCGTCTCTCCACAAACTCGAGTGTTTTTTAGTAAACGGCGCTGCAGCGGGACCTCAGGTAGCGGCTCTTATCCGTCCTCCTAATGCCACATAAAGGTCTGGGTTGATGTACGGCGCTGCCCTAAAAGCCTCCTCAGCTGCTGGGAGTGGACGCCCAACAGCATCCCTCTGCATTAAACAAAACCTGCAAAGACCTGCTGGTCTTCTGCGGTGGACGATCCAGACTCAGCATTTAGATGACTGCAAACTTTGAGAAGCGCATGAACCCAGAAGGTTTAAATTCACTGTTTAACTGGCAGCATGTGCGTTAACGACTGGTTCTGTTTAACAGCACTGGTGATTAACTAAACCACTTTTCTGTAAAGGCTAATACACCAATCAGCGCTACACCAATGCTATATTACCATTATCATCCATGAATGCAGTAAATCAAATATACCAGCAGAGGCTACATCTCAGAGTCTCGTGCAACTAAACCGATAAAAAGAATTCACGCCTCCCGTGAAAGTTGCCCCTTTTTATTTTTGCTTTTCAACTTCCAATTAATTTGTCTATTTTGGTGATGATTTCATGTCAGTGTGAAGGTGGGTTTCCACCACAAAATATACTAAATCAATCATGATGATGCCACCGCCGTGCTAAACAACGGGTTGTGATGACGGGCAGCGTTTGGTGTCCGCCAAAGACAGCGTGTCGTCCAACGGACAAAAAACCTTTAAATCACTGAATTCAGTAGATTCCTCGCCAGCTGTAGCTGTACGTCTTACACCAAAAAACAAACAATAAGCTCATGTTAGCGCAGATGCTACACTTGAAACGATTGTTTATCATTTTCAATCCTGATTGTACTTTTTTTTTTTNTGGTCAGAACCAGTTCTAGACGATGGAAGGACCGTTTTACCTCCAGAACCAATCGGGTCTTTTTGGACAATGACTCAACAATGAGTCTTTTCAGTCTAATGCTGAGTCATTGGACACATTTCTGGTCATTTCAGCTGCTTTTAGTGTCATTTTGGAAAACTTTTAAAGTATTTTGGACACTTTTTTACTCGTTACAAATGAAAGGTTCCGTTTTTACCCAGAAACACATTCTGGAGTCACTTTGGACGACGTTTAACTCATTTCTGTCAAGTTCTGAGTGAGTCTTAAATTTCTGTGTTTAATTTTGGACAACTTTCATTTCATTTTTACCAAGTTGTGTAACTGGGTCGGTCAGAACAAGTTCTAGACAACGAACGGATCGTTTTACCTCCAGAACACACCAGAACCATCTTCAGACAGGATTCACTCAGTCATTTCTAATATTTTAACTCTGGTGGATGGGTCTTAGCTGTGAAATGCAGGTTTTTTGTAGAACAGTTTCATCTCATTGAGAAACTGATTTGCAGCATTCAGAGCAAAAATAAGAAACTTGCTGAACATTTTCCACGTCTTCCTGCTGACACGCGACATTCTGACCCTCCTCTGTGGACTTCCTGTAACTCTGGAAACATTCATATGAAGGTAGAACTCTTTAAATAAAGCCGCCGCTGATCCAGAACCAGCCGGTTCTGAGGGGTTCAGGTGGGACCGCTCATCAGATTTGCTCGGTTTTATTCTGAATTACCCGGAAAAAGCTGCTTCAGCAAATGTGAGAATTCAATTTGCGCGTGGCGTTTGTGTTCTGAAGGAAACATGACGCCGGGGTCCTGGAGAGGAAACAGAATTTGCTTTATGTTCAGCACTAATCCCACAGAGTCGAGTCCGAAAGCTCACAAACCAAGAGGCCAATTAAAGCCCGTCTTTTATTATTTATTTCTATCAGAAGCTTTTGTGTGAGCCGAGGATCAATGGCAGGAACGTTCAGAGCAGCCACATTCTGCTGCATGTTTAACCAAATCCCACCGGCCGACGCCTGCCACAGGACTCACACACACACACACACACACACACACACACACACA
>NW_007579962.1:2295-2578 GCF_000690725.1 Stegastes partitus
AAAAATTACTAAAAATTGGCCCAAAATGATTCAAAATTATCCAAAAATTACACTAAATGTCCTAAATTAGGCCAAAAATGACCTTAAAGGGACACATTGAGTCATTTGGGTCACATTTTTGTTATTTTACACAAAGTTTGTGTCATTTTAAAGACGTTATTAATTTTGGGTGAGTTCTGTGTCGTCCGGGACAATTTTCAAGTCATTGTGGACGAGTTGTCGTGAATGTGGACTCTCGTGTTCACTCTTACAGCACAACATTTGGTTAGTTTAGTTTGTGGTT
>NW_007579962.1:6766-8016 GCF_000690725.1 Stegastes partitus
GCAGACGGTAAGTTAGACAAAGAACAAACCACAAACAGCAAATTAAACTTATTTCAAAGGTCCAGAATCCATTTGAATCCCCACTTTGCTGAAGCCCAGCTTGGAGCGGAACATGAAGGAGCTCGTCGTGGCCGATCGATGAGAATTACGGAGCGGGGCGTCGCCTCCTAATAGTTCTTTCTTTAACGAGCTAATTAATCGGGCCCAGCGCTGCGAGGAGTCCGCAGGAAGCAGTCAGCACATTTTTACAGGCCTGATTGCTTGCTCAGAATCCATCTCTGACATTAGTTTTCCATCGCGGGCGTCCACGTGTGCCATTAGCAGCCTGCTGCAGTGTGGCTGGTTTTATTGTTGGATATATTTTACGCACCTCGACACAAACCCGAGCCGTGCACTTACACACTCGGCACACTCCGGGGTCGATTTATAATCTCCAAGATGACTTTCCTATAGTCCAGTGCTCCGGTTATTGCCCTTCCATGTAATTTGATTTCAGGGAAATTAAAAACTGATTGCACTGGGGTTTTGATCCAGGCTAGCGATGCTGCAACACACACACACACACAAACATGGTGCTAATGGTGAAAAGTAATCACTTCAGGAGATGATGTGGAGGCATATTTCTGCTCCCATCTCATCACTCGGCGATGCCGCGCTGCAGATTAAGAGCTGTCTATTAAAAAGAAGCACTTTTGGACATCAGTCTGCGGTTTGGAGGTTCAGCGACGTGCAGGAAAACTCAATTCAGAACGCGAGCGCATCAACGTTCCCGACACATCTCGGCTCTGTGGGTCGGCCGGCGTCAAATCAGACAGAGTTTAAGAAAATATGTGGCTGCACCGTCTCGGGTTTTTGTCCAAGCTTCAGAAATGTGTTCATTGAGGCCAAAAACTAAGTTCTGGAAAAGAATTTCATGTTTTCAGACCTGTGAATTTTTGTGTTTTCACCGTCAAAAGAACCCACGAAGGTTCAACATCCTCCATAAATAAAACTCCCACAGACGTGAAACTTGGTGAGGACACAGACAGAACCGTTGCTAGGAGATGGAAATGATTGAATGGGTCCAGCAGAGGACAGACTTTTAATGACTGGAGCCTAAAAGTGGAAAAAAAAATGCAGAATCCATAAAGTTCCTGTCAGTGTTTATGGATGGATCCATGGTTCTACTAGAATCCAGTCTCTGGTCACATCTCACCACCTGTTGAGGCTCTAACATCAGCAGAACCTGATGTGGTGAAGTTGGACCAGAC
>NW_007579962.1:8553-30770 GCF_000690725.1 Stegastes partitus
AATTAAAGTTTTCAAGTCAATCTGGATTAATTTTAATCCAATTTTTTTTATGTGTTTTTGTCCCTTTGGACACATCTTGAGTCATTTAGGACACGTTCTGAGTAATTTGGGTCACATTCTTGTCATTTTAGACAAAGTTTGTGTGATTTTTAAAGCACATGATGAATTTTAGACTAGTTTTGAGTCACCCTGGACAATTGAAGTCATTTTGGACAAGTTTTAGTTCATGAAGACTCTTGTGTTCTTTCTTACAGCAGAATATTTCGTGAGTGTTGTTCGTGGGTCACGCATTTTAGATTTTTCAGGTCAATTCGGACAAATTTTCAACTCATTTTTGATGCTTTTTTGTCACTTTGGACACTTCTTGAGTCATTTATGGCACATTTTGGACTCATTTTCAAGTCATTGTGGACGAGCTGTCGTGCATGAGGACTCTCGTGTTCACTCTTACAGCAGAACATTTGGTGAGTTTTGTTTCTTTTTGAGACATTTTAGAGTTTAGCAGAAGCAGCTGTAGAAAGTAGATCAACCTGGTGGACTGAGAGGCAGCCGCTCATTCTGATTGGTTCACCTGGAAACAGTGAGGGGGCGGAGCTACACAGAGTTTAAGGTGGATGACTATTGGCTAGATGTGAGGGAGCACCTGAGTCGGATTCACATGCGCTTGTAAATCCAGGAGGTGAACTAGTTTTCAGCACATTGATGAAAACAAACAGCTTCATATCTGAAGTGTTTTTTTTATTTTACACCTCAGAGTTTGCATCAAACACAATAAAAATGGATTCTCACCGTGTGGGACCTTTAGCTGATGACAGACAGGATGAATTACTGCGAGCGCGTCAGCTAATGGATGCTAATCCATTAATGCTACCTCTCTGCCGTCTCACCTTCAAACCCAAACAGAAAACCAGGTTTGCGCTGACATTTGTTGAAATGTCAGTTTTTCTTCCTCCTGAGCAGATGTGCTGCGACTTCAGAAGAACAAGGTGTGTGAGCTCTGCACGGATTCAGCAGCCGAATTAAAAGCAAAAATTACACAAACAAATAAATTAAACATCTATGCTGTGATAAATTATTCATGGAGCGAGGAGCTGTTGCCGCCTGTACGTTATGTTTCCACACAATTAACGCTCGTCTGTTCACAACCTCTGCTTTGTGTGGAAATGAACAGTTTCCCAGCGACTCTGAGGACATTCATCCAAATGATGAAGCTTTTGTGTGACAGCGTTGGACCGGTGAGATGTTTTGGGGGTTAATGGTGCAAAAAGCCACAATAAACACTTGACTGGGATCAAAGTGTGCTCATGTGGCAGCAGGTTGTTGTTCATCTGCAGCACCAGGAGAAGCAGATTTAAACGTCCAGCCAGACGGTTTCTGCTCCAGTCGTCACATCACATGAACTGTACAACGATTACCGACTGAACTTTAGGACCTTCTGGGTCATGTGACATCGTTAATGAGTCACATCTCCATTATTTTTAATGCCGCAGTTGCTCTGCAGCTACTTACTGAACTGAATGATTCGATTTTACCATGAAGATGCAAATTTAAAAATCTAATTTCAGTCCTAACTGTAGATGCTCAGTGCTGTGCTAAAATGCAAAGTTCAGGCTGATGGAGGTGATCCTCCTCCTTCATTGGTCCATCTACAGCAGAACAGAACCAGAGCATGATGCTGCCACCTCCATGCCTGATGGTAGGTTTGGTGTTCTTGGGGTTAAAGGCCTCACCTTCTCTCCTCCAGACATGGTTCTGCTCAGTGTTGGTTCCATCTGACCAGAACTTTCCTCCAGAAGGCCTTTTCTTTGTCCATGTGACCAGCAGCAGACTTCAGTGGAGCTTTAAGGTTCTGCTTCTAGAGGAAGAACTTCCTTCTCCATCAGCCTCTCAGCTCATGTTGATGTCAGACCCTGTGGACACTGACAGCTGTGTTCCAGCAGCTTCTGGTCCATCCAGAGCTGCTTCCTGCTGGTTCCTGGTTGACTCTTGACCATCCTGACCAGTCGTCTCTCAGCACCAGCAGCTGCTAGTTTGTGTTTCCTTCCTGATGGTGGCAGTAACACAACTGGACCATGAACTTTATGCTGACACACTGATGGTTCTGGATCTGAAGCTGCTCTGAAATGGCTCCAAGTCACTTTCTGATGATGTTCTTCTCCAGATCTTTGCTGAGCTCCTCAGACTTTCCCGCTGCAGTGTCTGAGTCTGATGAGTGGATCAGATGGTTCTGTTGAAACTGGGTCAGAGGAGTCAGCAGCTGGAGATGATCAGAACCCATCAGGAGAAGTTAAGAGGTCATGAAACATCACCAAAACTGATTATTCCTGTTGTTTTTTGTATATTTATGACCCAGAAGATTTTGTCTTATTTCCAGAAGACCTTTAATAAATCTATGAAAGAACCAAAATACACGAATAAAGACTCGTGTGTTTGAGTTGTAGGAAACCCAAGACCACCATGATATGAACACTTTTGTCCATGACTCTGAATAAAAGAACAAACGTCCAAGGTGCCAAACGTTCTAGTATTTGTACGTGTTTCTGTTTCTTCCGGTTCTTGCAGTACGTATCAGCATCGTTCCCTCCGTGTTAACTATGAATGAATCCATTTTACATTCCCTCCTCATCCACACCTCCATCACCTCTGATTCCTCCTGACCTTTTTGACTGGCTTCTGTCATGAAAGCGTCCGTCTGAATGCCAGCGTCCGATAGAGTCGCTCTGACGCTCCGGAGAACGGACCGATAACCATAAAATGTCAGCTGCTTCTGATCCTTCCTTTATTTCTTGTTGTTGTTTACCTCCTCCGCCGCGACACTTAATAACGGTGAATCTTATCTTTCCCGCTGCAGCCCGAAGACAGAGTTTATCTCGGGAGTGACCGGATCGCATCTTCAGATATTGCAGATTTGAGGGTTAAATTCCTCCACACGAGCTTCGCCTGGATGTTTCCTCACAACACACCGGACACAGAATACACGTTAAAGACGTCGGTGTTGCAGCGTTTTGGCCTTTTGTGTTTGGATTCCCCACCTTAATGTTTAAGATCATCAAACAAATGTAAATATCAAACAAAGATAACCCAAGTAAACACAAAATACAGTTTTTAAATGATGATTTTATTTATTAAGGGGAAAAAAAACATCCCAAAGCTGAATGGGCTGTGTGGAAAAATAATTTCCTCCCAAACCTAATGCCTGGTTGGGCCGCCTTCAGCAGCAACAACTGAAATCAAGTGTTTTCTAGAACTGGCGATGAGTCTTTCACATCTCTGTGGAGATCTGTTGGCCCACTCCTCTTGGCAGAATTGTTTTAATTCAGCATCACTGGAGGGTTTTCCAGCATGAACGGCCGTCTTAAGATCATGACACAGCATTTCAATCAAGTCCAGACGTTGACTCGGCCATTCAGAAGTGGACCTGCTGGTGTGTTCTGGATCGTTGTCCTGCTGCAGAACCCAAGTGGGCTTCAGCTGGAGGTCACCAACTGATGGCTGAACATTAGAGAGCAGAATTCGTGGTTCCATCAATCACAGCGAGTCGTCCAGGTCCTGAAGCAGCAGAGGAGCCCCAGACCATCACACCACCACCACCATGTCTGACTGCTGCTGTGATGTTCTGTTTCTGAAATGGAAGACGTCACCAGTCCGTAGAATATTCTCCCAGAAGTCTTGGGGATCCTTCAGATGTTTGTTTGCAGCAGTAAGACGAGCCTTGATGGTCTTCTTGGTCAGCAGTGGTTCTGGAGCTCTGCCATGGCGGCCATGTTTGCCCTGCAGGCTCCTCCCTATTGCTGAGTCATGAGGCCTGCAGGTCTTCACATGTTGTCCTGGTTCCTCTGTGACCTCCTGGATGAGTCGTCGCTGGGCTCTTGGGGTCATTCTGGTCGGAAGGTCCACCAGTGTTCCACGTGTTCTCCATTTGTGGACCATGGCTCTCATTGTGGTTCTCTGGAGTCCTGAAGCTTTAGAAATGGCTTCATAACCATGTCCAGGCTGATGGATGTCAGTTCCTTTATTTCTCACCTGTTCTTGAGTTTCTTTCGTTGCAGCTTTTTGGGACCTTCTGGCCGACTTCATTCTGTCAGACAGGTTCTGTTGAAGTGATTTCTTGACTGAACAGTTCTGGAGGTCGTCAGGCTTGGGTGTGGTCGGTGAAATTAAACTGTGAAATGCGATCAGCCAGTTAATTCATGGTTAAACAAGGGGTTAGTTTATCCCACAGGGCCAGTAGGTGTGGATAGCTTACATCATCATTTAAAAGCTGCATTTTGTGTTTACTTTAGTTATCTTTGTCTAATATTTACATTATGTTGATGGTCTTAAACATTAAAAGGGGGTGAAAATATGTTTTAAAAACACGAGTTCGAGACTGTAGTTGATGCATTTCGTAGGTACCTGGAGAACGTTCATCTTCCCACAGGTCCAGTCTCCTGATTGAACAGCGTCTAAAGCGTGGCTTCTGTCTTCTGTGTGTTTTTTTAGCTCGCCGGCCAAGTTGTCGGAAACCCGACCGGTCTTATCGCATCCCCAGCTGGGAAATCATCGCAACAGAGCGTCCAGCTGGAATTAATTCGGCCTCGCGTCACACCGGCCGACCTTTTTTTATTTTTTTTTCCTGACGCCTCGTGGCGGTGGCGGTGGCGGCGGTGGCGGCGGCTCGGTCCCATTCAGGCTCGCCAAGTGATGCGGCGCCAGCCAATTAATCTCATTAGCTGCAGCGACGTGGACATGCTCCGGCACCAACACAAAGCGCCTGAACATTGACGAGGCAGGTACGAACAGACAGCTGCTGCAACATCTGGGCCAGGATTAGAGACACCCACCTACAGCATTTCCACACGTATTACAGGACGCTAGCAGCTTCACCTCTTTGCTAAACTGCAGGTTTGTTGTTTTTTCAAGCCGACTGTGGAATGTAGAGGTGAGCTTTGGCACACAGGTGGGAGGAACTCGCTGCCAGCAGTGCAGCCAACACTTTCCATGTGTGTTCTCAGCTTATTTAAACCAACGCACCATGTAATTAACATCACAGAACACACAAAAAAAACGACATTTTTCTTCAGTTTTGCCTTTTTTTCTCCATCTTATCTCTTCAGCAAAATGACTGGTTTCTGCAAAGGATGCTTCTTTTGGCCTTTGAGAGGGAAATAAAAAAAGAAGTTGTCAGCTACAGCGTGAATCAGTGCTCATAAATATAACCGACTCGCGTGACGCTCCGAGTCTGTCGTCCTGGTGCGCTTCGTGGCTTTTTTGTGGAGACGTTGGAGCTCCTCCAAGCAGCAGATACGTGAGTTGCGAAGCATAAAACACAACCTGTGAGCATTTATGAAGCAGCAGGAGCAGGGAGGAGCTGCTGGAGATGTCAGCAGAGCCTTTCTCGTAGGACTCTTCCTTCTCACGGATGAATCACATGTTTTGTCAGTTGCAGAGCTCTTTAATTTCATCTGTTAAGCTGTTCGTCTTCCATTTCAGGCCCCTCGAGAGACTCCAAAAGCTGTGATTCATTTTTAAAGGGCTGGATTTACCGGCACGGAGCGAAGGAGGAAACGTTGCATAGAAAGCAGCAGTTCTGTTTTTATTAAAACAGGCTGGATGTCTTTTGATTGCGCAGTAATTGATTGTGCAGAACAGAACGATCTTTGGGTAATTTAGACATATTTGAGGGATTTATCTTCCTAATCTAATGCCGGGAAAACTGTTTCCAGGCCGGGAGAACATTACCGCTCATGTCACAAACTGCTAATCGCTGCTTGTGATTTGATTTCAGCCTCAAATAAAAACTACAGTTTAAAGGCTCGAAGGGATTCTATGGTTAAATGATACAGATAAAAAAAAAGGTCCAAAGGAGGAAGAAACACAAGTATTCAGGATGTAAACAAGATGTCAGATTCCCTCGTATAATCCCCTCGCTGCACAATGAAGCCATGTGTGAACATATTTACAGTAAGTATAAGCTGGAAAAAGTGTATCTGAGCTACTGTTTAGAATAAATCTTCTCATTCTGTCAGCTTGAAACGACACTTTATCCCTTTAAAGTGGTGTTTAAATTTCAGTTGAAGTGCAGAAATTAGGTTAAAATGAAATTACTGCTTCTTTAACGTCCACGTTTTGTCAAACTTTTCTACAAAGAACATTAGGTCTTGTCACAAAATCGTGTTTTGCATTCTCAAACTCTTTGGTGAATGGTGTCGTCACCATAAATAATGTTTTTCTAACATCTTTTTAGTTTTGAAAAACGCATCTTACCACAAAAAACATGTCAAAATTTTTAAAAAGGAAGAGAACAGTGTCAAAGGAAGGACGTAAAAACACAAGAGACCTACTGGGATGAGGAATACTTTAAAAAAAAAAAAGAAGAGGAGAAAAAAGGTGACAAAGAGAGGAAGTAAAAACAAAAAACACAAGTAAGAAATGTCAAATTAAAAAAGGCGGGAAGCAATAGCAAAGAAAAAAGGCGGGAAGCAATGACAAAAGAAAAAAGGCGGGAAATGGTGACAAAGGCAAAGTAAAAACACAAGAGAGACATACTAAGAGAGCAAGTGTTGAAATAAAAAAAGGAGGGAAAGGATGACAAAGAGAGGAAGTAAAAACAAAAGACACAAGGAAAAGGAAAGTCAAATTAAAAAAAGGCGGGAAACAGTGACAAAAGAAAAAGAAAGGAAATTGTGACAAAGGAAGAAAGTAAAAACACAAGAGAGATGCATTAGGATGGGGAATGCAAAAATAAAATTAAATACATTTAAATACATTTTAAAAAGTCGGGAAACAGTGACTAAGGAGGGTAAAACATCTACTCCAAGGCCGGTACTTCTGAGGGACACTGGAGAATATTCCTGCACTAGCAGTTAAAAGGAAAGAACTTCTAGCAGGAAGGTAAAGTCCTCGGTGACTACAGGTCAAGATTACTTGCATTTTAGGATCACATTACCCAATTTTCAGCTCTGAAAAACGCACTGTCTTCCTATAAATACACCTTATTTCCCTCGTGTGCACGTATCAGTTTCTCCATCTTCCCTGCTGCTGTTTTATATTCTGCTCAGGTTGTGTTTTATAATTAAGTGGGAGGTATTGTCTGTCAGGAGTATTTGAGGAGATAGAGCTGCTCGCAGTTTGAGATACAGCAGATTTAACCAGCCGACTATCGCGGAACACAAAAACAAATCTGCTGCTAATCGGTATGTCAGCGCGGCGCCGCCGACACTTTGAATATCTCATCTGGCATCTTCATCTTATCTGTGATTGGGACAGAAATTGATTGTCTTTCTCATGCCGCGAGGGTTGCCCTTTTTAAACTTTCGATCGGCAGCGGTTCAGATAAGGCCCGACTCGGCGGCAGAGCGTTATCATCGGCTGACATATTGGACGCTGGAAAAACAGCAGACTGATCAAACATGCTCTGAATCAACATGGGCGGCTCGGCGGCTGATTAGAATGCCGCGACGCCGACACATGAAAGGCCACACATGAGCTCCACGTATCCACAGCAGGTGTCACGCAGGTGTGCTCTGGACTCGTCACCGTACAGGTTGCTGCACCGCGAACAGAACTGTGTGGAAATTCTGTTGGATTCTCCCGGTGTGTGTTTGTGGAGGGTTTAGTGTTCTGATGTTGGTCAGATGAGTCAAGTTTGGACCGAAACATCTCAAGAACTTCTTCAACATCTTATTTCTTAACAAGTTTCCACACAAATGAGTATTTCCTGTCCAACAAATATGATCCTTATTTAAACACTGTGAGGCCACGGTTGTGAATTCACACTCTTCACTTTTAGCTATTCTGCAAAAATAAATCATTTTTAAAGACCACATTTCCATATTAGGTCTGACTGTTTGTCCCCGTGACGCTGTTGGATGGTAGCTGTGATTTCAGGACTCTTTGTTTTATTGGACCGGAAGTGTCAGGATTAAAAAAGGTGAAATGCCACAAATATGTATTTATGCATTTGAGATTATTATTATTATTATTATTTGAATATCTACATCCCACTGTAAAACATAACAATAATAATAATAATAATAAAGTTTTTACTATTTTTAACGAATTTATTTTTGAAAGATGTTATTTTACATATTTTTTCTGTTTTTTAAATGACAGATAAAATCACCCCCCAATATATTTTTTAAAAAGTGAATTTACATAATTTTCACCAAAAAATATGTATTTTTGCTTTTTTATTTATTTTTTTGTTTTTAAAAAAAATATGAAGTAGTTTTTTTTTCTTTTACCGTGTGTAAAAGTCGTACAAATATCTGTGAAAAATATAAATATTCCTCACAGATATTTGCAGTTAATTTTACCGTTTCTTTTAACAGTTTATGAATATTGTCATATTCCATCATTGTATTTAGTTTTTCTGCATTTTCACATTTCCCTTTCTTAGTTCATGTAGATATTTAGTCATTGTTGAAGACACTCATCAATAATTCTTCGTTTCTTGTTGATGCTGTTCTTCAAGTTCAGTTTCTACAAAGAGACGCTGAAAAAAAAAAAAGCTATCATCAGAAATCTTCTACATGAGTTTACAACAGAACTGATCAAAAACGTCGTACCTGCTCCTGATGGTACAACTTAAGTCTGTCTGAAGCTGAATCAGGTTAAAAATAAAGTCCATTTATCAGCTGGTTGCATCAGACAGAAGCAGCTTCTGGATGTTTTCTGGGATGTTTGCTGCACTGCTGAGCTTCAGGTGTGAATGCAGAGCGGCAGGTGCTCCGAGGGGCTTCGAGCTTCCTCTTAGTATGATGAGCAGAGAACATAATTAGCCAGTCAGACAGTAAAGCGCCGCTCCAGTCGAATGCATAAGCAGGGTCAGGATTCATTTGGATTGCAGCGACGGACGCCGTCCAAAGTGAAGCGATTCTGAGGTGGAATCAGACGACACCTTACCGAGCCTCTGGGACGACGTTTCCACACAAAGTACAATTTAATCCCAGTTTTATATTAATAAATGAACATTCGTCTGAAACTATAACTGTTCGTCGACTGATATTCATTATATTTACTGTTCTTGGGCTGTATGAGCAACCAGGCCAAGCAGAAGCTCTAACAAATGTAAAAAACCCATCATTTCTGCTTCAGAGGCATCGTACAACAGCACCTCACAGGTCGCTTTTCTCCTGTCTTTGGGCTTTACGGGGTTAATCCAGCAGTCGCCATGATTTATTTTGCAAGAGAATCGTAACCAGATGTAAAAGAACAACCAACAGAAATAACCTACATGCAACAAACTCAACCAGACATGAAGAAAAACCATCAGCAGCAGCTTCAGAAAGATCAGATCTGGAACCTAAACTGGGACGAGACGTTAAATGTTGTCGAAACCCGCCAAGAGTTCGTCTTTCTAACCAACATCAGAGCGTCTCCGGGGCGGCGGCACGTCTTTGTAATCCGTCACCGTCTTTGGAATCGGAGGGATGAATGCGACGATCTCAGAGGATGAAGCCTGATTTAGTTTGGCGGAAACGTCGGGATGGAAATCTGATCCGTCCGGGACTTTTGTGCTAATTTGCGAATGCTAGCAAATGCGCTAAAGTAACTCGATAACACACTTCTTGTACATCCAGGGACCGAAATCATTGCTTTGACATTTGATCGTCTCATACAGATTCTTATTCGAGCAGAAATTGTTCTGAAAGTTTGATGATTTGAGATGAAATGACCCGATTTTAAAACCATGCTAGCCGGACGTGATGCTCTGAGCTAAAAGAGGGTCGAATTAACTGAATAAAGCTGATAGAAGTAGATATAAGCTGTGATCAGGTGCTACTTTAGCATTAATTTAATAGTATTTTTAGTTTTACGGCCTGCTCTCATAATTGCTGCTGTGTGAACGACCGTTTCTGATGAACAAATCAGAACAAATCAAATAAAAACAGGGTCAGTTGAGTGACTTTGACCTTCAAAAGTACCAGTTATCAGTCAGAACGCCAGTCAGTGTGGTTCCATGTTTGGGGAAATCATCAAAATCTAGATTTTTAACTCCTGTGGGAGCAGAACTGGACGCTACAGAACCGAAAACAGACCGAACCGGCGGCAGAATGAAATGCAAAGTGGCCGTTCCTCAAGGCAGCAAGTGCAACAACTAGAAAAAGTCAGGTCATAAATAATAGGAAGGTAGTTATTGTGATGCTACATGTGCAGGAAGTGACCCTCCAGTAAATCTCCTGTTCCAGAACCAGCCACATAAACCAAACAAACTGGACTCTGAGGGTTGTCTCGGGCCACACAGAACCGGAGAACACAGGACTGTTGTGTTTTTCCCCATTATGCGCCACATAAATCCGGAGAACACAGAACCTGGGAACAAAGAAAGGACTCCTATAAATCCCGCGTGAAGCCGCTTCCTCCCTGCAGCAGCTGGAAACACACAATAGATTTTTCCTTGATTGCAAAAAAAGCAGTTCCCACGACACAAACTCAGATTACGCGCTCGGAAGTCGAGTCGCACGAGGGACGCTTCAGCTGCAAAGCAGGACGAGAAACAGCGAATGCGTCGCGTTCACGGTTTGCCACTTAAAACGCATTCACAGGAAGTCAAAGCATCTTAATTTGACACAAACGGCTTCAACTGTGGCTGTAAAAACTACATATAAATAGAAACGTCCTCCAGTAAGGGGTTTTACCATCCATCAAGGAACCTTTAACGCCTTTAATATTCAAAAGTATGTCGTTAAATTGAATCTTAACTTATTCAAGATGCAGGAAAACGTCCAAAGAGCTGTGTGTCGGCATTAAGAAATGAAATATATTCGCTTCTGTGTGTGCCAAAAGTGAAATATTTCCTACACAAGAAGCAGATTTCTTCTATTCTGCAGCTTGTCAGGCGCAGTAATAAGGATTTCCGGTTACTCTTTGACTGCACACGACTTTCCTCGGCGCCACGTCTTCCTGCTGTGCGATTTACAAACGCTGACAACTCGGCTAAAGCGTTTTCTGGCTCTCGGCGAAAATCTGAAGAAGAAGAAGAAGAAGAAGAGTCGCTGCGTTTATCAGCAGGCAGCAGAGAGGAGTTTATATCCACACAGATACCAACAGACGTCCACACCTGCACAAATATATGTCCGTCTGACGAGCCGTTAAAGTGCAAATGGATCTCGTATATTCAGGGTTTTATCCCTCGGGCTCTGTGCATATCTGCCTCTGCTGCAGAATCTATCGACGCTGTGCGTCCTTGGGAGTTTGTGTTCGATTGCTTTTGGTTGTTACAACCTTTTATTTAACGTCAAGGGGAACACAACGTTAAACTTTTGCAATAAAAGGCACCCAAAAGACAAGAAATTAACCAACTATCCTGTAAAGTTTGACCTTATTCAACCCTTACTGACCACATGAAAACCCCTTTTATGTAGAAGAATGGACATTATTCATACATCTTTTGGGTTTTTGTCCAGTTTATTTATTAAATAATCCAATCCAATCCGCCGGCTACAGACAGGATTGTACTTCTCCTTAAAGTTTATCAGTTTGATTACAGGGAACCTGCTGTCACAACATTTAGTTACAGAAAACAACTAATATTCCAGTTAAACCAACTAATATTTCATTTATTCCAGGTTTTAAATGAAGAAATTACCTTCCTGTACAAGCAAACTGCATTACTTATGCAGTCTCCATTGGTTAAATTAGCCGTGGTGTACCACAAGGTTCAATTCTGGGTCCCATATTTTTCTCCATGCATCACAATGTTTTGTTCACTTCTTTTTTTTTTCTGCCTTTATTTGAGAGTGCGGTGAGAGAGTCAGGTATGTGGGGGACAAGAATGGGGGAACGCCATAAACGGGATTCTAACTCAGGACCTCCACACTGGGGACTACGGTCCCTGTCCATGGGTCAGCAGCTCAACCAGGTGAGCTATAGCGGTTAGTGTTTCCTTCACTTCTATGCAGACGACACACCGGTATACATGTAAAATTGTCAGGGCTGAAAAACACATTTGAGTTCTTTTAAAAACCTCAACTAAATCCGTTTTGCATCGACTCCAGATGTCACAATCTGATGACTGAACGGATTGAGTCCTTTTGGACAAACTTTTATCTCATTGTGAAGAATTTTAAAAATTGTTTTCAACTATTTTTGAGTAGTTTTGGACTAATTTCACGTCTTCTTAACAACTTTATGAATCATTTTAAATAGATTTTCTTCATATTGAACAACTCCAGGTATCACAACTTTTTCTGTAGCCAATCCTGAGCATCGATACTACAGGATGTATCATAGTTTCAACACTTCCAACACTGATTTATTTTGTAAATCTGTTGTTCGATGGTCATCCTGAATATGCTTCTTTGTTTTTTACTTTTTTTATTTATACATCTATTGCACTGTTTGTGAAGCACTTTGTTTTTAAAACGTGTGGTATATAAATAAGGTTATTATTAATTACTGTTACTTAAATACTGTCAATTACATTTAAAGAAAATTAGTTTTCTTCTGGATTGTGTCTGTGACAGATCTCAGCTATGGTTTGAACCAATATATTTTTAGTTTGGTTTCTTTACCGCTTCGGTTGTAAAAGGGTCATATTTTAACCAAAACCATCATTGTCCTGAAGCTAACCCTTTAGTTTTAGTTTTAGTTTTAGTTTTAGTTTTAGTACGTTTATTTATCCAGGATTGTCATCGTCGGTGTGAAAGTGTCGACCAAAGTGTGATTTTTAGGAAATCTAACGATGTAGTTCAGACGCTGAAAACAAAACAAACTGACAGCGTTTCATCACAGGTGTAAAAAGTTCCAGTTTTATTTCACAGGAACGTATTTGTTGTTGTTGTTGACGTCGTGCTGCTGTAAACAGTCAGGTGTTGTTTTCTGTTTGTTTGTTTCTCCATTCTGCTGATGCATGTGTCACGCTGTGCTTTTCTCACCTGTGGAGCTATTGGCTTCCTGCTCAGGTGTTCGTCCTCCGCCGGCTGAAGAGGAACGCCGTGAGGAGTTCTGTTTGTGCTGCTTTATTCTAACAAAGACCGGCTGTGTTTTAGAATTTCATCATGAAGTAGCCGCTGAATAAAGGCCTTTTAAATTACTTTTTTTTTGTTTTTTTAGGCCAGAAGAGTTCCTTGGATCTTTTTTCTTTTTAATATTTCAGAAAATGGAAGCAAATAAGGCTCCAGGGCCGAAACAACAAACAACATGTTGAAAATAAGACAAAACGAAAGCTGACTCACTCAGAGAGAGAAAGAGATGCAGGAAAGTTCTGGAAGGCTTCCTGAAGGTTTTCTAACCCGACCGCCTCAGAACATCTGGTTCTGTATCTGCAGAACCTTTATCTACTGACCAGAGTTCTGCCTTCAGACTGTGAATGTTCCAGAGGTCCAGGTCCTTCAAGTCCACAGAGGAGGGTCCAGATTGATCACCTTAATGGACTTTTTCCATCATTTCTGAGCCTCAGAACTTCATCAGTACAGCAGATAGACACATGACATTTAGGAGGAAGAACACATCTGGGTTCTGCTAGAACCTGACACCAGATCAGTTCTACATCCATCCAGGAGTCTCAGTCTGAACACTGGACCTGGTTCTGTTCATGTCCTCCATAACCAGCTGGTAGCATCAGTATTATGGGATGGATCATAGTGGTACCAGTCAGACTGCAGATCAGTTTAATGACATAGAGTCATAGAAACAATCATTGGTACCCTGGATGTGGTTCTGGTTCTGATCATTCACCAGAGGAAACTTTACAAAGTGCATTCTTGGTAAACTTTCCAGGCTCATGTCAGCATGTGTGATGGTGGTTGGTCAGAACCAGTTCTAGAAGATGGAAGGACCGTTTCTAAAAACAGATTTGACTCGTTTTTGTCCAAATCAGAGTCATCTTGGTCAAACTTCTAGTAATTCTTGGACAGATTTGAATCATTTTATATCGTTTTCGTGCATTTTTTTTGACAACCTTCACGTCATTTTGAACCAATTTTGGACATTTTTTGTTCATTCACGACGGGCGGTTGGTCAGAACAAGTTACAGCAAATGAAAGGCCCAATTTTTACCTAAAAAACTAAATTTTGAGTCGTTTTGGACCGTTTTTAAATAATCTTTGGGGATTTTTAGTCATTTTCCTCAAATTTAAAGTAAGCTTGATCAAATTTCTATTCATCTTTGACAGATTTGAGGATTTTTGTGTATTTTTTTTGTGAACTTTCACATCATTTTGAACCATTTTCTGAGTAATTTGACTTTTTTTTTTTTGCCTTTTTCAACAGTTTCCAACTAACAGGTCAGGTGGTTGGTTTGAACAAATTAGGCCTCATTTTACCTAAAAAACTACATTTTGAGTCAGTTTGCACGATTTAAGTCTTTTTCTCTCCATTATCGAGTCGTCTTGGACACATTTTTACCTACATCAGATACCAGGATCCTCCTCTAGACACGATTCACTCTGATTTAAAACCATTTTCTGATGTAGTTGTATTCGGATGGTTGCAAAACTTCCGATTTTATTTGCTGGATTAATTAAAACGTGCTGAGTCACAGAAACACTGTGGCTGAGTTTTCTGTTGAGAAACTGCTCTCTGGGTAAACTTTAAGCAGAAAAACCGTCTCCTCTCTTTGTGACTCTGCTTCGACTTTGCCTCCTGTGACAGATGTGTGTTCGGCGGCTCGTGTCCGACCCTCCAAAGCAGCTTCTATCGGCGCTTCCTGCTGCAAACAGCTGCTGCAAACACGCCTAATGAGAGCGGTGACAAACGGCGGCGGCGGCGTGGCGGAGTCGCGTGCAGACGGGGAGGTTGCTCCATCTCTGTTTGTCTAATTGCTGTTGTTTTAAGTGAAGTTGCAAACAAAACAAACTGTGTTTGACAAAGATTTACAGCAAACAGAACACCGGCGTCTCCGCTGCTAATTCGTGCCAGCTGCTGGACAGGAAGAACAAGAGGAGCTGCTCATCCTCCTGAAAGCTGCAGCAGCGTCTCCGTCATCGGCCTTTACTGGACTCCTGCTGCCAGTCGTTATAAACCCAGAGAGCAGAATCTCTCTCCCTCCCTGGAAAATGTCCCGTCTCCTTATTTTCCAGCACCGGTGTCATTCTGATCCACGGCCCGGCCTCCAGCTAAACTCCACACCAGACAGATTCGTATTGAGCGCGGCCGCTGGCTAAAAGCTGCTTATTTTCCAGCTGATACAAAGCCAACACGGGAAAGTAATAGTTGTGCTAAATGGGTAAACACATGGCGGCGGCGGCGGCGGCGGCGGCGGCGGCCCGGGGGGCTGCCAGATTACTTCCTTCACCTTCTGCAAGTTTTCTCTTTGAAGGAAACTTGTAATTGTTCACA
Organism: Stegastes partitus; assembly: GCF_000690725.1. Lineage (NCBI taxonomy): Eukaryota > Metazoa > Chordata > Actinopteri > Pomacentridae > Stegastes > Stegastes partitus. The sequence goes on from NW_007579962.1 coordinate 23,818, forward strand.
CAGATAGAATCTGGGGAGGGAAAAGTTATCTGCACAACAAAGGAAGTGAACTTTTAGAAATGTTCCCTCTGACTGCAAACACACACGTTAATGCTTCAGGCTGAAAGCAAACAACAACAACAACAAAGAAAACATCAGCTGCTCATCATGTTTGTCCTGCTGTGATCCAGTTCCATCAGAGGTTCAGTTTTAGTCGCTGTAGGCTCATTTTCCGTCATGACAGGCCCAAATGTAGGCTCATTTGGACTCATGGTGGGCTGTCTTCACTGTATGTCCACGTTTTGTCACTGTGGGCTCATTGTCTCTTACTTTAGGATCATTTTAACATATTTGTACTTTCCTGGCCCTTTTTTGTCATTGTGGACAAATGTTTCCTCACTCGGGGCTAGTTTGAACTAATTGTGGCCTCATCTTTCTTCACTGTTTGTTCACTTCAACTCACTGTAGGCTCGTTTTACTTCTTTATGGGCTCATTCTTCTTTGCTGTGGACTCATTTTAACTCACTGTGAGTTAATTTGCTTCACTGTATGTTCACCTCTATTCACTGCTGGCTCATTTGTCTTCATTGTGGACTCATTTCTTCTCACTGTATGGTCACCTTGACTAACTGTGGGCTCATTTTCTGTCACTAGGCTCATTTTAAAACATTGTGTTCTCACCTTTTCTAGCTGCAGGCCCATTTTTGGCCCTTTTATGTCACTGTGGGCTAATTTTTCCTCACTTGGGGCTAATTTAACTAATTGTAGGCTCATTCTTCTTTTCTGTGGGCTCATATTTCCTCACTGCTGGCTCATTTGTCTTCCTGTAGGGTCAGTTTAACACATTGTGGTCCTACCTTTTCTCGCTGTGGACTCATTTGTCTTCACTGTATGTTCGTTTCTACTCGTTTTTCCTCACTCATGGTTAATTTTGACTCACTGTGGGCTCTTTATACTCATCGTGGGCTAATCTTTGCTCACTGTTCGCTCATTTTTATTCACTGCTGACTCACGTTTCCTCATTATAGGCTCATTTTTCTCACTTTATGGTCACCTTGATTAATTCCTTTTCTAGCTGCAGGCTCATTTTGGGCCTTTTTTGCCACTGTGGGCTAATTTCTCCTCACTCGGGGCTATTTTAAGTAATTGTGGGCTCGTACTGATTCACTGTATGTTCGTCTCTACTCATTCTGGACTAATTTCTTCACGCTGTCGGCTCATTTTGACTCATGCCCACCGTGGGCTCACTTTTCCTCATTAAGGACCATTTTTTCTTCGCTGTAGGCTCATTTTAATACACTGTAGGCTGACCTTTCATAGCTGCAGGCTCATTTTGGGTTATTTGTCACTGAGGGCTCTGTTTTCCTCACTCATGGCTAACTTTAACAAATTGTGTGTTCGTTTTGACTCACTGTGGGCTCATTTCTCTCTTCCAAGGTTCCAATTTTTAGATATTTTGACTTGAAACTTCTCCAAAGTGACTCAGTGATTTCCAGAATGGTAATAATTAATAATCACTGTCTCTGAACAATGAAAAAAAAAATACTGGTGAGGACACGGACAGAACCGTTTCCAGCAGATCCAAATGACTGAATGGATCCTGATCATTCTTTTAAGTGTTGGTCCTTGAAAATGCAGAAAAGTGCCACATTTTCAAACATGTATATTTGGTGTAAACAGAATCTATGGAGCAAAAGGAGACGGCTGTACTTCTAAAAATGCCCCCTCTTATTGAAAACAGCGTCGCTACCACTTCCTTTTCGCTCGATGCCACTAAATCACTGAATTCCCAGCATAACAAACACCATGAATTATGCACAATTGCTCCGGCGGGACGCGGTTATGACCGTTTCTCAAAATTCCTCCGCCTGCAGCCATTAGCGCCGAGCTCGCTCCATTATTATGGAAAGTACGAACACTTTGCCGCAGTCGCTGAACAATTCAAATAATGACTGTGGTTAATGTGGAGGCCCCAGCAGCCTGCCAGGTTCCCGTTCCATTTAAAAACCCCACAGAGCGGCTCGGAGCAGCCACCAGCGCTGCTGAGACGAGCCGGAAACCCGACCGATGTCAAAGCTGCCGTCCAATGAGGAGAGGCGATGTTTGTCGGCAGCTGATCTGGTGTCAGTCTTTAGTCTGATGAAACCGTTAACTACAAAATGTGCCTGAGAAATATGACATGTCCACCATAGACTTTATTTAAAATACAAATGAAGCTGCATTCTTTCGAACGGCCAGCAGGGGGCGACTGCTCTAGCTGCAAAAACAAGTCAGATTGTATTGGTTGCTTTAATACGGTCTAGTGTCGTTTCAGATAGTTTACCTGTTTTGTTATTTGGGATCCAAATCTCAGAGTTTTTGTATTTTCAAAAAAACAAGAACAACCTGTGCAGCCATTTTAAGGGTTTAATGTGTCCAGAAATAAAACTCCTACAGCTTTGAAATGTGGCGAGGACTCAGACAAAACAGGTTCCAGCCCATTTAAATCTTCAGATGGCTCCAACAGAGGACACATTTCAATTACTTGCCTCAGAAAGTGGGAAAAAAAGCAAAATTATCAAAACATGATGGTGTTGTGTCCCCGGTGAGGGTCTATCTATGGATGGATTCATATTTTCAACTGAAATAAAGTCTTTGGTCAAAATTTGACCAAACATAACTTGAATTTAGTCAAAAATGACTTAAAACTTGTCTAAAATGGCTCAAAATCTGTCCAAAATAAGACAAGGATGGTCCAAAATTGTCCAAATTTACAATAATACATGATTCTCGGCTCTTTAATATGGAAAAACGTATAACATTTCTCAATCCAGGCTGGTGTTGATCCCCAGAAAGTTCCTGTCAGTGTCTGTCTATGGATGGATCCATGGTTCTACTAGAATCCAGCCTCTGGTCACATTTCACCACCTGTTGAGGCTCTAACATCAGCAGAACCTGATGTGGTGAAGCTGGACCAGACCAGGTTCCGGTTTTTAGATGTTCAGGCTAAATGTTGATCATTGATAGGAACCAGAATCTGGAGGTCACAGGTTCTAGATGTTGGTTCTGGATGTTCAGAGCTACAAGATGCTTCATGTTGAGTCATGTTGGATTTTAACAACATGACATCTGGACTGCTCACGTGACATTACGTGAGTCAGAGTTTTGGTTTGACAGATTGTAAATCAACAACAGTCTGCTGTGAAATCAGTGTTTGGTTCCAGCTGTCAGGAAATAGACGGGGCCCAAAAGTCCGTCCGTTAAAGCACCAAATATACGATTACCTACCAATGAAACCAAGTGTTTTTGGTGCAGTAATACGACATTTCCATCGCAGGGTGGAGACACTTTCCTGAATTATGAGCTGAACTGATCATTTAAAACCATTTTAACCGGTTAAAATAACTGATCTGTTTACGGTCCAGAGCCGGTAGAACAACACGGCGACACGAGGATAATTACAGAACGAGATCGTTTATTTAATGTATGAAACCCATCTATAAGTCACGTTAATTACAGTCTAGCATCCCAACATAAACCAGGATACGATCATGCACATTAATTATTACACCAATAAATGGTTGTTTGTGAAACCCAAGTCTTATACCTGACCAACGGTGACCAGAGACAAACTGTTGCTACGACTACAGACGTAAAGCTTTGTGTTTTTGCGCATTATGACCAAATAAAAGCAGCTTGAGACAAATAAATTGGGTTACTTCCGTGTCTTTTCAGGTTCGGGCAGGAATCTTTGGCGCCGTGAAGACGTTTAGCTGCTAGCGTGTCTGCAGACGGTTTGGTCACGCCTGAAACGATGGACGAAAACCATCACTGGAGGTAAAAGTCCCACCGTCACCTGAAACGAGTTCAGTCTTCACGCTGTCATGATTTTAAAAGTCAAATCAGAGCATGTGGCTTTTTCACAATCATTCAAACGTTCACTGAGACGATTAGGAAACGCATCGAATTACTCGCCGCTGTGCAGCTTTATTGAATAAATGCTAACGTGACTGTGTAATGTATTGCCTCGCGGAATGAACTATCCCTAATGCAAGTCATTACTCGTGTCCCGGCGGTGGAGAGTTCTCTGCCGTCATCCATCATCCCCTCTGGCAAGCACAATTACATCCCGGACTCTGCAGACGGCAGGTTCCTGCAGAAACACGACGGCGGCGGCGGCCCGCTGATGTAATTGCATCGTGGCACGTCGTCCTGTCATGTTCAGACGCCTCCTTCACCGAGCTGCAGGTGGGATCCGCCGCGAGCGCCGTCGCTGCAGTCGGAGGGTGAAGAAACGATCCATCAGCAACACGACGCCTCTGATTGGTTCGGTTCAGAGCTTAATCTCATTACGCTGATTAGTGTCAACACCGAGGAATCCAGAAAACACCAGCACACGGCTCACGCTGTCATTCTGCACCAGTTTGTCGTTTCACTTCTGACTTTGAAGAAAGTCAGAAAAAGTATCTCATTCTTCTGGCGTTTAGCAAATAGAGATGATGTTGGTGAAACAGGAAAAGTTTAGTCTGATTTAATGTCAGACAGGGAGAATAAAAAGGTTTTTTCTAACACAAACCAAAACAGTTGGAAAAAACCACTAAATGTGGCAAAATTATTATATCCTGGAAAACTGGCAAAGCAGAAAATTAAAAAAATCCAATAAAGCACCAAAACGTCAAAGTGTGTTTGAAAAACACACAAACAAACAAAAAGGCTTTTTGACAGTTTGATCGCTGCTTCTACTGGAGACAAAACATTTCATCATCCCACCAATCACTATTGGTTCTTTTTAATTTAAAAAAATAAAAAAATCAGTCACTACCTCCTCCCGGACCACCTCAGGATCAGCTGAATTTTTCGTATGTTAAATAAAGATTTCACCTTCATACTATGAATGTTTTCAGGCCACATGAAGTTTTCACGGATTAAAAACACATTATGTTGACGGAAAGAATCATAATGTTCTGGAGGTAAAACGGTCCTTCCATCGTCTAGAACTGGTTCTGACCAACCACCATCACACATGTTGACATGAGCCTGGAAAGTTTACCCAGAATGCACTTTGTAAAGTTTCCTCTGGTGAATGATCAGAACCAGAACCACATCCACGGTACCAGTGATTGTTTCTATGACTCTGTGTCATAGACATTAAACTGGTACCACAATGAGACATCCCATAATACTGATGCTACCAGCTGGTTGTAGCCAAAAAGAAAAAGTCTGAAACTGCTCAGAGATTGTTCTACATAACTTCAAATCTGTCCAAAGTTACTCCAACTTGTTCAGAATGACAAAAAATGGTCAAAGTGACTAAATTGTCCAATTTTTTTTTTTCAAAATTTGCCAAACTGATGAAATCCAGTCCACAATGACGAACAAATTATCCCCCAAAAGTCAAGAAAATGGCTAAAACCAGTCCACAGTTAGAGCACAATTACCCAAAATGATTAAAAACCTGCTGAGGATGATTCAGTTTCACCAAAATGACAGAAAATTTGTTCAGTGAATCAAAAATCTGTCCAGATTTACTCAAAAATTAAAAAGCGTTCTAGAACAGAACCCAGATCCAGTGTCCAGACCGGGACACCTGGATGGATGTAGAACTGATCTGGTGTCAGGTTCTACCAGAACTCAGGGTTCACCTGGACAGGTAACCAGTCTATCACAGGGCTACACTTGGAGACAGACAACCAAGCACACTCACATTCACACCTACGGACAATTTACAATCACCAATTAACCTCAGCATGTTTCTGGACTGTGGGAGGAAGCCGGAGAACCCGGAGAGAACCCACGCTGCACGGGGAGAACATGGAGACTCCACGCAGGAAGATCCCAGGTGTCCTCACCGGGACGGGAACAGGCGACGATGCTAACCACCGAGCCACCTGCAGCCCACCTTCACATCATGTTTTGTTCGTTTCCTGCCTCCAGCTGTTCCTTTAAACATCATCAGTCAGGATGTGGATTCATGTCAACAGGGAGAAAAAAAAACCTCATTTCATCCTTTGAATAAAAACCAGGAGCTTCCTCTGCGAAGCTGTTTATTGACTTGGTTTGACCTCACGCAGACGTTTCATCGACTCTTCCCCGAGCCCTGACCTCAGCAACACTCCCCGACCTCACCGTTTATTTGTTTTACGCTATCAGAGCTTGTTTTCTGTCCTCCGACCGAGCAAACACACTCAGGTCCCCACAACATGAGCAACACCCCGACCGCACGCAAACACACCCGAGGCGTCGCTCGTGATTTATTCATTCAATAACCAGCAACACAATCATTCCTCTGCATTTGGCCGCTTCGGCCCCGCAGAGAACAAAACTGTTCAAACATGAGTAAATAAGAGAAAGTGAGCAGAGAGCGGAGCAGGACGGTGACCTGGACGGACGAACCGGCATCAGAGGCAGCAGGACGGAGACCTGGAGGGACGAACCGGCATCAGAGGCAGCAGGACGGTGACCTGGAGGGACGAACCGGCATCAGAGGCAGCAGGACGGTGACCTGGAGGGACGAACCGGCATCAGAGGCAGCAGGACGGAGATGGACGCATGCATGTGCTGGTCAGAGTGGACGGAGGGAGATGGCTGTGGAAGCCATAACTCCAAACCCCGGATGGAGGAACGACGGCTTCATTAAAGGGAGAAATTCCAAAAGGTCACACAGTTAAAAGGTGATGACGATAAAAGTGACGGACTGTCGGTGATGTCTGGGTCACGCGTCTCTCTGGAGGAGGAAACCCGACTCCACTCCTCAGATGTGACTCAGATCTGATCCACAAACATGAATATCAGATCCATCACGCAGGAGGAGGTTTAGTGAGGAAGAACCAGACTGGTGCTTTGGAGCCACGACAGCAGAATCAGAAGCTCCTGCATGGATCCCCGTGATGTTCAAGGTTTCCAGAGGATGAATCCTGAACATGATTCTACACGTTTTGGTTTTTAGTGAGAAACGGACACAAATCAGATCGCTGCATTTTGTCTTTGGAGCTAAA
>NW_007579962.1:30987-36485 GCF_000690725.1 Stegastes partitus
TAGGAGGAAGAACACATCTGGGTTCTGCTAGAACCTGACACCAGATCAGTTCTACATCCATCCAGGTGTCTCAGTCTGACCGCTGGATGTTTGGACAAATTTGTGCAAGTTTGGATCATTTATGGATCATTTATGGACGACCTTCACGTCACTTTGAACAACTTTATGAGAATTATTGGACAAATTTAAAAACAATCCAGTATGTTGGAGGGTCTTTGTGTCATTTTAAACAACCTGTGAGTCGGTTTGGAGGATTTTTCTGTAACTCTGGACGACTTTCATGTCACTGGGGGAACTTTTTAGGATCATTATTTTGTGTTTGGTTCCAGGTTTGACTGATTGGACTGATTTAGATTCATGGAACAGGAGGGAAGCTGCAGTAACCTCATCAACAGCTGCATATTTAGACAACATTAGCGACATTTGGAGTTACCTACATGAATGTTGGTCCATTAATCGCTCTTCATTTAATCTGGTTTTGGTCTTGACCAACACTTGGTTGTTACCAGGAAGCATCAGCTGGTTTCAGAAAACCTAAAGAACCAATCAGAGATGGACAGGGGTCAGCCAGATGTTTGGTGTCCATAAGAAATATAAAAATACAGTTTGGCAACAACCACTTTAACCTCAGATGATCCAACAGAGGAACGCTGGCAGAAAACTGTCAAAACACATTTAAGCATCGACGTTTCGGTCCGACGTTGAGCCGTAACGAAGGAGACGTTTGGTTTCTGGACAAATCAAAGTGAAATTCTCTGTAATGGACTCGTGACTTTTCTAATCTGTGCTCTTCTGGCTGCAGCTCCAGCAGCGGAAAGCATTGAATAAGACGAGTTTCTCATGTATGTAGGCTCCTGGTGCAGTTTTCCTGCAGATAAAACCTCCGACAGAATCATCAGGAAACCCTGAACAGAAGCTGTTAGCATCGGTTACCGTGGAGATCTAGCTTAAAGCTGAAAACGCTAAACTTTAGCCCGACTAGTCACTTCATCCCTCGACTAGCGGTGCGTCTGACCTCGTCGGCTGAAAACGAGGCCGTAAAAACCCAAACGTGAACCCGAAAGAGGCTAAAACGGTCCTCGGATCGGCCTTTCACAGCATAAAGACGCCGACGCTAAACGTTCCTTCTTGAGCTCATAGGAAAAGTTAAATGTAGATTTCATCCTTTGTTCCTCTCAACACTTTGGTTCAGCAAACACGAGACACAAACAGACGTTCTATCATCTCCGATACGATATCTGTCGTGTATTCATCTATTCATTCTGCAAATATTCCTTCAGCTGCTTTATTCACGACCCTCTTTCTTCTTCTTTGGTCAACAGCAGCAGCACTAATGAGATTCTTTTAAGAAGCGAGGAGGGGAATGAATCGCTTAAAAAATTAAAAAGTCACATTTCTGTTGTCTGCCTTCCTTCCGTCTTCTGCAGCTTTTCTTCTTCTTTTTTTTTTCCACCAGTCGTCCCGGCGTCGATGGAAATGGAGCCGCGGTGAAAGTTAATTAGACGACTGCCTCGCCGAGCGCCGCCACCTCTTCATTTCTCACTCGCTCCATTATTCCATTAAGGTTCTATTATCCTGTTAACATTTCCACGCTTTTCTTTAAAAATAATTACCCACTCGCAGCTTTTGTCGTCTTGCCCCCTTCGCCTCTTCCCTTCCGCTCGATTTCCCGCCGCCGCCGTCGTGCGACGGTTTCACGGAGCCGCTTTAATGCACGAGCTTCATGTCACCGGGAACGGCGAGCAGCGTTTAGCTTCTCAGCGTCAGTCAGGCTTTTAATTAAAGTCAAAGCGAGCGCTTAGAGCAGATGTTGAGCAGGTAGATACGCCGAGTGGGCGCCTCGGGCAGGAAACATCCAGCGCTAGAGGAGAAGACGTGGACGTGAACGGCGAGAGGACGTGAAGAACATGGTGTAAGAAAGTCAGCAGATCAACGCGACGTAGACAAGCTGCTGGGAAATAAACTAAAAACATATAAATATGGGTCAGCTCGTGTCAGCTCAGGAATCAGGAAACATGTTGTGGACTCATTTCTACTCACTGCAGACTAACTTTTCCTCATTGTGGGCTCATTTTCTCTCACTGTAGGCTCATTTTAACACATTGTGTTCTCACCTTTACTAGCTGCAGGTTCATTTTAGGCTCCTTTTGTCACTGTGGGCTCATTTTTCCTCACTTGGGGCTAATTTAACTATTTGCGGGCTCATGTTTCCTCACTGCTGGCTCATTTGTCTTCATTGTATGTTCATTTCTTATCATTTTGGGCTCATTTTGGGCTCTTTTTGTCACTGTGGGCTCATTTTTCTTCACTGTGTTCACGTCTACTCATTGGAGGCTCATTTCTTTACACTGTCAGCTCATTTTTTCCTCGTTATGAACTCACTTCTTCTCACTGTTTGGTCATCTTGACTAACTGTGGGCTCATTTGAACACATTGTGGGCTCACTTTTCCTCACTGTTCGCTCATTTCTACTCACTGCAGACTAACGTTTCCTCATTATGGACTCACTTTTCTTTTCTGTGGACTCATATTTCCTCACTGCTGGCTCATTTGTCTTCATTGTATGTTCATTTCTTATCATTTTGGGCTCATTTTTCTTCACTGTGTGTTCACGTCTACTCATTGTAGGCTCATTTCTTCACACTGTCGGCTCATTTTTCCTCATTGTGGACTCTTTTTCTCACTGTATGGACATCTTGACTAACTGTGGGCTCATTTTCTCTCACTTCAGGCTCATTTTTTGTCATTGTGGTTGTTGTTTCAGGTTTTTTTTTCTGTTTTGTGTCTCATTTGTGTCATTTTGTGTCTAATTTTTGTCATTGAATGTCTTGTTTTTGTCGCTTTGCTTCATTTTTGGCTCCTGTTGGTCACAGTGTATGTTAAAAAAAAAACAAAAAAAAAACAACAAGACTGATGAAATCTTTGGGTCCTTCTCGCTAACAGCCAGCAGGGGGCGACTCCTCTGGTTGTAAAAACAAGTCCGGTTGTACAGAAGTCTGTTGGGCTGGTGATGCTGCACCGGCTCAGATTTAGTTCAGAGTTTACTTTTTGTTATTCAGGATCCAAAACAAAGTTCTGTGAAACATTTTGGCTGAGAATTTAAACATCCTCATGCTAACCAGTAAGGCGGTGATGTTCTTTGGAGATGTGTTGCAGCCAGTGACTCAGAAAACACTGCGGGGACCGAGGGAAGAATAACTCCACTAAATATCACCAAACGTGGATGCAAATGTCAAGCAGTCAGCGGAGGAAGCCGAGGTGGAAAGCGTCTGGCTTCACCCCAGGACGATGATCCAAAACATCCCCCCACAAAAAAAAAACCTCCTTAAAGTGAACTTTGTGGAATGGCCTTCACAGTCCCCCGACTCCAGCATCATTGAGAATCTGCGGGGAAGCTCTTAAACATGCTGTGTGTGCAAGACAGCCTGAAAATATCCCCGAGTCATCTGCCAGGGAGAGTGGGTGAAAATCCCCGAGTCTGGGAAATGCAAGTCGACATGCAAATGCAGAGCGAGGCCTTTCAGGGCCACAAGAGTTTGACTAAAGCGTCTGATCGAGGGCACATCCGAATCACTTTGAAACGCCGTCGTCACCACAGATGACCTTCGCTTGAGTTTCAGTGCAGAGTGCAGAAATTAAAGCTGCGACGTGCAGCAACCAGATCTCTGCTGTGTAAAGACATGATGGTGTCGTTAGCAGAGAATCTAATCCGAGCCTCTGTCTTCGTGCTTTGGTCCCTCCGTTGAAGCTGTTGGTCCTTCTAAACACTTCTTCAGAGAAACAAAAGTGAGATCCAGTGTTGAACCGGTGCCCTAAAAATCCAAAGAATGGAAAAAGAAAACTCAGTGTCTTGTATCTGAGCGTCCACTGGATTCATCACTTCAGCTCTTCCCATTCACTGTCAAGCAAGCAGCTGGAAGTGCAACAGAGGGGCTCATCCAGCTGAAGTTTAGACTATTTAATGGAAATCAGGGCGTCCAGCCGCCTGAACACACAGAGAGGAAAAGTTGTTTCGGGTCTTTCCAAAAACTTTCAGTAAAACAGTGAACCCTAATGCAGGACGCAGACACCAGGAAGAGGATTTAAAAAGGCTGGGAGAGTTCGAGGCGGTGCTTCAGGTGGACTGGAGGCCTGGAGGTCGCTGCAAGCCGCCTGGAGGCAGAACAGGAGGAAGAAGATGGAGGACGAGATCAGGTTAGTGGTTGAGGCTGGAACATGAGGGAGGGTCTGAATCTAAAAGGGAACACTAGCTAGCTAGACAATCCCACCGAGGAGCTAAATAAAAGACAACTAAGTGCATCTCAGAGGATGATCTGGAGGAGAACCAGGACTTGATTTACTGCAGGAGGTGATGAATCAAACCACACAAACAGAAGTTTAATCATTTCATTTTGCTGGTTTCTGTAGAAAATGCAAGAAAACTTCACAGCTCCTGTGTGTCATCAGCTTCTGCTCAGAAGTCCTGCAGATGGTTGGATGTTGTGACGTCTGCTGACTGGAAGCAACCAGATTCTTTATCAGGTTTGTAGCATAACTTCACTGCATGTGTGTAAGTTTAAACCCTCGTGGTATTTCTGTCGTTGTTTCAGTCACGTTTTTATGGATTTAGATATCAGTGGGTCCACTGAGGACAAGCAGCGTCTGAGTCGACAGTCTGGCTTTTATGGAGGAGGGAGATGATTGGAGTCAGCTGGACCGACCTGCTGCTCACCTGTCCTCAACCTGCAATCAGCACTCCGACGCTCCCAGACTTTTCCTTCACCGCATGTAGAGAACACAGGTTTAATAGTTTAATTCATCTGAAGCGTGTTTTATCCGAGAACAAGGTGATTTGGACTCAGCATCAGCAGATAGTGAATATTAAATGACTTGGATCGATTTAGAGGAGAGAAGAACGTGATGAGGGCAGACGTGCTCCCATTTTATTACAATTAGTGTCTGCCCTCGATGTGGCATTTAGCTTCAGGTGAACTGGGTTAAAGTCAAACCAGAGTTAAACCGGCTTTACATTAAATGGGCCTGCAGCAGGTTAAAGTTAAACCAGAGTTAAACCAGCTCTGCAGCAGGTTTACATTAAATGGGTCTGCAGCAAGCTTAGCTTAAATTTGAGTTAAAACAGGTCGACTGTAAATTTAAGTTAAACCTCTAATTAAACAGGCCTGCAATGGATTTAAATTAAACCAGATCGAAAGCAGGTTTAAGTTATACTCGAGTTAAACCAGGCCAGTAGCAGGTTTAGGTTAAACTGGATCTGCAGCAGGTTTAGGTTAAACCCAAGTTTTAACCAGGTGAGTAGCAGGTTTAAGCTGAATCTTGCTTAAACCGAATCTGCTGCAGGTTTACATGAAACCTGAGTTCAAACAGGTCTGCAGCAGGTTTAAGTTAAACCTCCGATAAATCCGGTCTGTAGCTGGTTTGACAAAACTTTAGTTAAACCAGATTTGCAGCAGGTTTAGGCAAACCAGAGTTAAACCGGGTTTACATTCAATGGGTCTGCA
>NW_007579962.1:36704-56765 GCF_000690725.1 Stegastes partitus
AAGTTAAACTTTGCCTGAACATGAACCTGCAGAAGGTTTAGAACCGTGAGGTAAAACAGGCCTGAAGCAGGTTTAATTTAAAACCGATTCAAACCAGATGTGCAGCTAATTCAAACCGGGTCTGCAGCTGTTCAGGTTCTCAGCAGCAGCTCTAACTACCACCGATAGGACGTCTCTGTGTAATGCTTCATTGGGCCTCCACCCGGTGAGAGCGTCGCCGGTTCTGATGCCCTCAGCAGGAGAAGCTGTGAGATTAGATGAAGTCAGGAAGGTGAAAAGACAGAGAAGTGAATCAGCAGCAGCAGCACCGGAGGGGACAGCAGAAGAAGGAGCAGAGTTCATGTGGTTCAGAGGGATGTAATAACTCGGCTCTCTCCGGAGGAATCCATTTACTCCTTCCTGCAATTATGGGGCCTTGTTTCCTCTCTTAATCCATCTGAATGTTTGTTTGTTTCTGCCGACTATTAGCTCATGTAGCCGCCCCGCTCTGTAATAAATCCCTCATTACTGGCTGGTTTTCTTTCTGCTCTCTGCTGCGTTCTGGCAGTCGGAGCTGTTTTCTCTGCATTGTTAAGCTTTGTGATGTGGGAACAATGCGACGCCTCCTTCAGCATCAGGACGGACTCTCATTAGGAACACAACGCTCAGTAAACGTCCTCCAGTCGATGGCATGGAGTTCTTCCCGTCGTGCTGTGACTGATTTTATTTCGCACATCGAGCTTCTGGTGGGAACTCTGGTGTTAGAAATAAAATGCTTCCTCCTTTAAAAGTCTAACTGCTGTCTGAAGAACCTCTGTGTGTGGAAATAGTTCTCGCAGACTGCATCAGATCAGACTGACACCAACACAAAACACTGATGAAGACCATGTTGATGGTGGAAGTTTCTACTGACTCCTGTGAAGGAATCATTGACACGCATGAATCTTTGTCTCCAGAAACAATCAGGAATGTTGGTTCTTTCACAGATTTATTAAACATCTTCTGGAAATTTGTGATGCTAACACCTGGTTAGACGTCCATGTTCTCCTCAGTCGGGTTCTTCTGGTTCCGTCCACCAGCTTCTGGTCCATCTCTGACTCCTCTGGACAGAACCGCTGCAGTTCAACTAAACTCGTCGTCTTTCTGACTCAGACTTGTTCCTTCATCAGTCCACAGGTTCTGGATGGTTCCAGTCAGGACTTTGGGGAGACCAGTCTAGAACCTTCATTCCAGCCTGATGGAACCATTTCTTCACCACTTTGATGTGTGTTTGGGCTCATTGTCTGGTTGGAACATCCAACTGTGTCCAAGATCAACCTTCTGCTGATGGTTTCAGGTTCTCCTGAACAACATGGAGGTGATCCTCCTTCTTCATTGGTCCATCTACAGCAGAACAGAACCAGAGCATGATGCTGCCACCTCCATGCCTGATGGTCGGCTGTGTTTCAATCATTCTGTCGTAAAAAGTTCAGTTATTGGAAACTCTTCGCAAACAAAAATGTCCTAAATGACTTAAAACTTTTCTAACATCCAGATGTGTCCCACAGTAACGGCTGCTCTTCACCTGTTGGGGTTTCACCTGAGAATCGATGTGATTCAGGGACATGGAGCACATTTCTAATCAGATATTATGTTGAATAAATCTGACAACAACGCTGCAGATTCACTTCCAGCTACTTGGCTGCATTTGTTTTAATACAAAAGCGTTCAACCCGATCCGTGTGGATTATATTTGCTGCTTTGTTCAGTTTGTATGCGACTCACATCGCTGTAATCTCGACATCGGGAGTCTGAGAGCGGCGCTGGATTGATGAGGAGTTCATATGAAAGAGGCGAATCTGCAAACTTTGGGGGAATATTTGCTGCTTTTGTCTTCCTCTGCTGATTCCGTCAAAGCGGTCCTTCATCTGGCTGCACATCACACATACGTACATCAGTTCCCACGCCGCCGAGGTGGTTGCTGTGTTTTGTCATTTAATTTTTGGCTCCAGCAGTGATGGATGGCGGCGCGGTCCGTCTCCGCTCGGGCAAATTAAAACGTATTCTTCTGGCCTGCAAAACAAAAAAACCCACAAGCAGCTCCTCCATCGGTCACATGTTGAATCTGCACAGACTTGATTGGAAAATTCAAAAACAACAAACAGCCGTAGTTGCTGAGCTCTCGTAGCTGTTTGTGGATGAGCTGGACCTTCGTGTGAATGCCTTCACTCCGCATCGACCTCCAGCAGCATCACGCTGGCCGACCCTGGACGTGGTTAAGTGGGCGAGCGCCTGCTTTTAAAACGGACCAAATGGATTCATAATCAGCCCGATTCTTTCCCTTCTGAATGCGACGCAGGCCAGACGCCGTGCGAGGTCAACGATCAGGTGTTAATCCAACCTGAGAGCAGCTCTCTGAGGGAAAGTAAAGGTTTGACATCGATTAACGTGATCACAGCCGCCGTCTGGGTGGACGGCTAATGGAGGGACATGACGGACGAGGAAAGGTGGAGGACCGGGGCGGTGACATGACGAGCAGCAGAGCCTCGAGGCGTCGAGGGGAAACAGTTTTATGTGAACACGACGGCACGGCGCTGAGCGACGGCTTCTACTCACCACAACACTCAGAGCTGTAGAGGAGCCAAGGTTCATAATCTGAGCTGGAAAGTGTCCAGAGGTACCAGATATAAAGTGAAAGCGGAAGGAAAGCCTGGTGCCACAAAGTTCCCACAAAAACAAGATGACAGAAGAAAAGTCGGTTAAATTAGGCTAGCATTAAAAAAAAAAAGTAATGCTGGCAATTATACTGAGGTTATAAATAATATGAGACATGAAAATGAAATAGTGCATCTGAAATATGTGTTGAAAATTAAATGTTGGACCTGAAAACTGGATGAAAATGAAATAGTGCACCTAAAAAAAGGAAATGTTGCTCCTCAAATAGGACGGGAAAAGGACATTTGTATCTGAAATATGGGATGAAAATGAAATATTGCATCTGAAATAGAAAATGTTGTACCTGTAATGAGCTCAAAATAAAATATCACACCCAAAAAGGTATATTGCACCTGAAAATTAAATATTACACTTGAAATATGAGTTAAAGATTAAATATTGTATCTGAAAATGGGATGAAAATAAAACATTGCACCCAAAACCTTATGTTGCGCCTGTTACGGCCCGCGGTGTCGGTGCCGTTTTGTGGACTTGTGACCACTGCATGTGAAGATGACCTGTGCAGGACCAGCTGTGTCTGGCTGAGAGCTGCTCCAGGACACCAGCTGCCACTCATCTGGGCTCATCAGCCTGAAGACCTGCACTCTGGTCCTTGTTCTCCCGCCTCCAGTCACATCTGATTGGACCGCCGCTGCTCCTCCTCCACCCAGCAGTCACCACACCTGGATATAAAAGCCACCTCTCAGTCAGGCTGGTTGGTTTCAGTGTGAACAGTCCGTCCTGGTGCTTCTGGGTTTGGGTCTTTTGAATTTGAATAACTTCTGCTGGCAGCTGCTGACTCGGTGGGAGTTCATGAGAGTCGTAGTGACGACTGACTCCCGTTAGCAGCCGTCCAGCTTCATGAGGAAGTTATTGGCGTCCTGTGTGTTCGTGTTTTCTGTGTTTTGAGGAACCAGTTTGTTTTAGTTTCTTCTGTTATGTGTGGATGTTGCTCTCAGGTGAAGCTAATGAGTTGTGTTTAGTTTAGTTAGCACGCTTCGCTACTCTGTTAGCCGCCGTTTGGTTCTTTGATTTGTAGGAACGTCGTCCCTCTTCTGTACTGTCACAGTTCTGTTGTGTTCATTTATGTTACTGAGCAATAAATTACCTGAACCACTTCATCTGGTTTCTAGTTACATGCAGCTGACCCTAGAGGCTGGATCGTAACACACCTGAAAATAAATATTGCACTTTAAACAAGAGTTGAAAATGAAATGTTGTACCTGAAATATGAGATTAAAGTAAAATATTGCGCATGTATCCACATGTTGCAAATGAAAATTAAGTATTAAAGTGAAATATTGAACCTGAAATATGAGTTGAAAATTAAATATTGCACCAAAAAAGTTAAATATTGCCCCTCCAATACGACAGGAAAATAAAATGTTGTGTCTGAAATATGGTATAAAAATGAAATATTGCTTCTGAGAAATGAGAAAATAAAACATTTCATGTCTCTGTAACCGGGGTAGAAAAAAACCTGTTATTTGTTTACGTGCAGTTGTGTCGTCATGCACGTACGTAGAGGTCGCGACCGTCCAATCGCGTCGCTCGTAGCACCTGTCATCAGCTGTCCGCTCTGAGGGGAGGCGCGCGGAGCAGCTGCTACAAACAAATGTCATCTTCAGTCATAAGTTGTTGGTTCTATCATTCTGAATGTATTCTCAGTTACATCATTTCACCGTTTAGACACTAACCAGCGCCGGGGAAGAATAAGTTGGTCACGTGGTGCGTCGGATATATTCCGGAATTGGTGAGTGTGCCTGTTGTTGTTAGCATTAGCATTAGCATATGCCGGTTTGTATGGACTGGCTACGGTACACCTAGCTGTTAAATGCTAATGCTCATGGTATCGGGAGATGAATGTGCCACTGCAGCACCATTATAGGATGTTTACGTTGATCTTGAACTGTGTGAATGTTTGTTATTTAAGAAATGAGTGACATAAAGTAGGAAGATTTTTCATGATTAATTATGAAGTGAATTGATGTTAACGTAGTTAACCCAAATGCACTTTATTGAGAAATGGTTATTCTCTTGCTGCTCATGAATTATTAATTATTGTGTACACTGAATATGATTAGTTGATGAAATGTTAAGATATGGTCCTGTTCACATTATACAGGCCAGGGTACCTGTAAGGACGCAGAATCGAATCGATGGCGAGCTAAGACACCGGCTTGGAGCCCAGCAATCCCAGTTAAGGGCCCCTCCTGGTCTGGTAGGAGGCTCTGGCAGCTTTGTTCCCCCTCACCTTCTCCTACACACACATACACACATACACACACACACTTGCACTTTAAGTCATGGACTGTTATCATCCTGGGACCTTTGCAGAGCACCTGCTGGGCGATTGTTGTGTGCCTCATATTTCATGAACTTCATGCTTTTGCAACACTCAACATTGTGTGTAGAACAGCTGCCATAGTGGCCGAAACAGAAACTGGTGGGTTTGAATGTGTCGTTGCATCACAAATGTCAAGTGCACTTTTCTAATGAACTCTGCAGACTGTAAATACTGGTTTCCACTGAATATACTGTCACATATGAATACATGGTACCAACTGCATCTGAAGTTGTATGTGTGTTTCTTTACTGTACCACTACCTCCAAGAGTCGATTCTGTCTTCTGTAGACCGAGGCCCAAATTCTACCTTAATGCTGATGGCTTTTCAAGCCCTAATCTAGCCTGTGTACTTGCTACATAAAGTGGCGAGCTAGCCAGGAGCTTTGTGGTACAGTATTCTACACACTGTTGTTTTTTCAACAACATTCAGGCTCACCAATATAATTCAAGATGGAGGTTTTTGATATGCTTTCCATTAAAATACCAAATGCTGTGCTAATAGATGGGGTTAGTGAAGATGACAAACCAGAAGTGGGGCAGTTTTTAGAGCGTTATGGAGCATTTAACAGAGCGGTTTTTGTCGACTTTCCTGAGTCTGAGTTCCATGGGATGTGGTGGTAGAGTATGTGTCAGGGTCTGTTTTGCCTTTATTAGATCCACTGCTACCGTATACTTTTACAATGCGTGCAGGAAATCAGTGTTATGTTAAAAATTTTTCACATGAGATCAAATATGACACAGGATGTCAGACATGTGGAGGTTTGATGAAGTCTGTCTGGAGCTGCAGCTTCTCTGTTCGTCCTCCTCCAGCAGCAGTTTGAGGACGTCTGGGCGTCGCACAGCGCCATCTACTGGCTGCTCACAGCTTCATTATGATCAGAAATCAGCAGTAAAAACGAGACCAGGGCCAGAACTCACCAGAGGACCGCTGCAGTTCGCTGCTTTAATGAACCGGAGAAGTTACTGCAGGAAGGTTCCAGAAGAGAAACGACAGCAGCAAGGAATCAAACTTCATCAGTGTTCACTGGAAAAGCTGCAAAACCACCACCACGTGCTGTAATGAAAGGCAGGAACTGAACTGCAGGAAGTTAGAACATCATCATTTGGGGCATTTCTTTAGTCTTTCAGACAAGTTGAAGTGATTCTGGACAACCTGGACCCTGCTGCTGGAGATCACAGTAATTTACCGTTTGTAGAAACACGTTGATGGATTACGTGTAAATTAAAACCGTTGCTTGTTGTGATTATCGTCTGTAATTTAACAAAACAGGGACAACCTGTAAAATCTTCAACTACAGTTAAAGAGCTCCTAAATCAGCCTCACAAAGCTCCGAGCCCGGAGTTGTTCACATATTTCTGGTCTCAGTCCGTCGTGGACCTGAACAACTTTCCTGTCTGGAGCTGTTCTGCAGCCGGAGGTGGTCTCAGCTTTCACCCACTTCCCCTCCTCGAGCTAACCGACAGAAACCACGGATCCGTCTCGCTGCAGGGAGAAGTTCTGCAGCCTCACATGTGGAGCAGGTCGCGGGTCAGAAGCTCCGCTCAGGAGTCGGAGGGCAGGCGGACCGCAGAGCCTGACAGACGGAGATCAGGGAGTGGAAGCTTCCCTCCAGCAGACGGTGGAGGTGAAGAACATCCCACACAGTGACCAGTCAGGAGGCTCCGGAGGCTGTTGTTTCATATTTATGGTCTTCAGCGGTGCAACAAATAAATCCTCCAACCACTGAGTTAAAGCAGTTCTTCCAAACAGTAGTGCACCAAATACAATTAATTTCAACCATAATTTAGAGGACGAGTCACCTCAAGGAGCTTCAGAGGAACTTATGTTATATTAAATGGAGAAACCCAACGATTCCCTCTGAGGAAGAAGAAACAGAACCAGGTTCAGATGGACGGTCGGGTTGAGGTTAGCGGGGAGAGATGCTGTTTCGTCGAGGAACAGACAATAAATACATTTAAAAATTTTTTTTAAAAAGAATATAAACAAAACAAAAATAAAATAAAATGAAGTTAAATAAAATAAGTCAGGCCCCAGCAGCTGAGGCGCTAAAAAAAAAAAAAAAAATAAGAAGAAATATATATTATTTCACATCAGGACATCGGTATTATTCTAGTTTCATTCATGTTTGAAGAAAAGAAAAACAAAATTAAAAAATAGCATTGCTCAAAATGTCAGTTTTTAAATTTCACCAATAGTTGTATTTATATAAAGTTCTAAATATATATATATATAAGTGA
Source organism: Stegastes partitus (assembly GCF_000690725.1). Lineage (NCBI taxonomy): Eukaryota > Metazoa > Chordata > Actinopteri > Pomacentridae > Stegastes > Stegastes partitus. The sequence continues at coordinate 43,963 of NW_007579962.1, forward strand.
ATATATTAAAAATAACAGTGAATGCCTTTTTGTTTTGTTTTTTTAAGTTGTTCAGGACAATGTTATGTCAGTTTTGGATAATTTTCTGTAAATCTTTGTACAATTAAGGTCATTTATGGGCTAAATTAGGACATTTAGTGCCATTTTTGGATAATTTTTAGTAATTTTGGACAAAATTTAAGTAATTTTGGGCCCATTTTTAGTAATTTTTAACTATTTCAAGTTGTTTAGGACAACTTCATGTCATCACTGGACTAACATTGAACATTTTTGCTTCGTTTTTGGATCATTTGGAGACTTTTTTAGAGAATTCTGAGTCATTTTGGACACGTTTCAAGTCATGTAGGACGATTATGAGACACTTTAGGACCTGGAACCTGGTCTGGTCCAACTTCACATCAGGTTCTGCTGATGTTAGAGCCTCAACAGGTGGTGAGATGTGACCAGAGACTGGGTTCTAGTAGAACCATGGATCCATCCATAGACAGGAGCTTTCTGTAATGTTGTGTTCTGTGTTTTTGTGCATGGAGGGTCTCGAGCAGTAAAAACAGGAGCAGTGTGACCTGTAAGAGGCTTTTAAATTCAAAATGTGTCTCGTTTGTCGTAGTTATGAGACAGTTTTGGTCAACGTTGCTTTTTTATATATTTATATGTGAGTGTGCGATCCAGGATCACATCAGTTCAATCTAATTTAAGATGTTTAACAACTAAACTGTAGGTTTGTTCAACTGAAAGCAGCCAAAGATCTCCTAAAACTTTATTTATGAGGAGCCAGAAATCAAACAAAAATACGAGAAACTGGAGTCAGAATTCAGGATTCAGTCGCTCATTTGTAGTTTTCTGTCTTTGTTTTGTCACTTTAACAAATTCCAAAGATGAAATCAAACAATGCGCTCAGCTTAAGAAGAACGAATCATCCACTTACTTCCTGTATGTATTTATTTTTTTATTTCCACGGTGAGTTATGCGCCCGCTGCGCTCTGAGTAAAGCACTTTGCATTAGCATCTCGCTATTAGCCAATTAAAAATGTATAATTCGAGCCCAGTTCCTGCTTTAATGAACCCCAGACGGAAGGTCACAGTCCCACCACAGATATGTGGAGCCGGAGTTCTGACGAGTCAGAGCTGAGCTGCAGGAACGGCGCCATCAGACCTGGTTTGTGTTGCTCAGAACCAGCAGCTCCCGTCTCCGCCGGCTGCTGCTCTCCTGTATATAGAACCATAATTACAGTGTCTCCTTTTTCTTATTAGCAGATAAGGCTTTCATAATGGTTCCCTGGAGAGCCTGTCCAAACTTAATTAACGCTGGCTAAACAGTCCCTTCCCTCCCCCTCCGTTATTAAACCCTGACAGCAGCAGCAGTCGCCGATAAAACGCTGCTCAGGAAAAACCAAAGCCGGACTTGACACCGGCTTGACTCGGACAAACACCGAGTCCGGCCGCCGCGGCGCTGATTTACTCGTCCGGGCGAGCAGAGCGTCTGAGTCCACTGTAAGCTCTGGGATCCGATCCAGCAGCTCCTCTAATTCCCATTTGTTTGACTTTGCAGAGATTAGCCGTTAATTACAGACGGCGGAGATTAAACAGACACTCGGTTAAATCATTACACCGCACAGGACGCTCTCCGGTTTGGGAGAGCCGAGGCGGCGTCACGTAGATAAAGACAAGATGCAGTTCTGGTGGAGACGTTTAGCTGACGAGGACGTGGAGGATTAGCAGCCGAGCGAAGCCGAGACAGGAGCTACGACGTGAAGGTGTCTGAGCAAGCACAAAGGCAGGCTGTTCCAGGGCTTAGACGGAGCCCGATGTGTCCAACAAAACCCGACTCGGACACAGTAAAGCTGCACTAACTGACCCTAAAAATGGATGTAGCGGCCATGTTTTAGCTTCTGTTAGCTCATCGCTTTGGCTTCACTTCTTCACAACTTTACATGGCAGAGTCGCTGCAACGTTCAAACTTCAATACCTCCAGAAATAAAACTCCAACAGCCATGAAATGTGGTGAGAAGGCAGAAAGAACAGCTTCCATCAGATCCGAATCATTAGATGGGTCCAGCAGAGGACACGGTTTGAATTACTGGGCCTTGAAAATGGAGAAAAGTGCAAAATGTTCAGTGGAGACTGGTGCTGACCCAGAAAGCTCCCATCAGTGTCTATCTATGGATGGATCCATGGTTCTACCAGAACCCAGTCTCTGGTCACATCTCACCACCTGTTGAGGCTCTAACATCAGCAGAACCTGATGTGGTGAAGTTGGACCAGACAAGGTTCTGGTTTTAGATGTTTCAGGTTGAAAACTTGTCCACAACAGTTTAAGAAGAAAATCCAAAATGACTCCAAAATTTGGCAAAATTTGATTTGTGGAAAAACAAAACAATGGAAATGACACCAAAAAGTACAAGAAAATAGTTTCACCTGTTAAGAAACAAATTAGAAAAATGGTCCATTTAAATCGTTTCCATTTGAAAACAAAAACAAAGTGAAAATGAGCCCATTGTTTGTCTTTCCAATGTTTTCTTTAACGGTTTATTGTAAAACCAGTTTAATTTTTCCATTTTAAACCAAAAATACAAAACAAAGGATGTAAAATTAGTCAGTGTTTTTTGTTTTTGTTTGTTTTCCCAAAGTCAAAACCCAAAATAACAACAACAGCAGCTACAGAGCCACAGATTCTCTTCTGGTGCTGGTGGAGCCCAAAACTGAGCTAAAAGAGCAGCTTTATAATCATCAGGAGGCCAAACAGCGACTTAGATCAGCTGCTAAAGTTGCTGCTGGAGGCTGATCAACATTTAACTTCTGAATAGCAAAGAAAGCTTGAAAATATCAGAGCCGTTGGAGGCAGTTTGGGGATTTTCTGGCTGCAGATCCACTGGTTGATTGAACCTCTATCATCTAAACATCTATTATTCAGCTACAGCAGGCAGCGAGCTGTGGTTTAAATGCTCTGATTAGATACCTGTAGCTTTTAGAAAATGAGAAAACAGCCTTTTTAATCATTTTTCTGATGTTACTGTCAGTAATTCCCGTTTCTCATGTTTCCTTTGTGAAGTGAAGACTAAAAAAAAAATGCAGATTTTCCTCATTTTTGATGAGTAACCTGATGATGCTGTTCTAGACGTGCAGCTCTTAACGCCGCCGTGTTTTAGGGGAATCCAGGAATCAGCAGGTTTGTACTGTAGAATCACAAACGGCGGCAAAATCTGTCGAGGTTCAGGGTCTTTTAAACGAATCGCCGTCGTCTGAAGGTCTCCGGATCCATCTCAGGGTGAGAAACGCTTCGACTGACCGATGGTTTATTCATCGTGTAGCGGCTTCACTTTAAAACGGCTTTTCTCTGCGACAACACAAAGAGAAAAACAGTTTTCAGCAGTGAAAGGAGGATTTCAGGAGGTGGAGGACGTCTGAAAGCTGGACGGTGTGAGTTTGGCTCCCTCTGGTGGTCTGAGGACAACATGCAGGAGAGAACTGTTTGGACCAACGTCAGTGAAGTTCAGCTATTAGTCACAAACAAATACAATTAAATTCAGATTAAGTCCCATTAATGCCACAGATTGAAGTTAAATCATTTGATTCCTTTAAAATGAGCAGTGATGAGTTTCATTTAAAGTGAAGTCGACTTGAAGTTTTCCAGTTATCCAAATATAAAACATGATTTGGTCATTAAGTTAGGTTTTGTTTGGACTTTAAGCTGTGAACATGAACGCTGAGCTGGAGCTGAGATTTTAGAAATTCTGAGGTCAGAAGTCTTTTTTTTTTTTTTAACCTAAACACTCTGAAAATGCTCTTTTTTTTTGATATTTTCAAAGTTAATTAGACAATCAAGTATATTTTCTAATAAAATTGTCGCCTAAACCCGTCAAATTTAAGTGTTTCAACTCAAAAAACATCCAGATCTTCCGATAAGACCTCCCTTCGTCTCACTGTGTCTGATTTTATAAAGTAAACCCACCTCAGGTCCGCGGGCGGCTCCGATTCTAGAAACTCTGAGGTCAGGAAAGCAGTTTGACCCATTTTTCCCACATTCCCAATGATGTTTCTACTGTCTGTTCTTATGATTTCCTTATGGATGTTCCTTCAGTGTGAACAAAGTTTTATTTGTTCTTTCACTAGACGAACACGACGGCTGAGTTGCAGAAAGGCCGACGCTCACAGAGGAGTGAACCGGATTTGTTGCACTTTTGCTGGAATTCAAACAACTTTAACAAAATGTCATTTTAAGTTGATAAAATCCACTAAAATAAACGACATCTTACAGTGTAGCTGCTCAATAAACCATAAACCTTATTTAAAAAGGGATTAAATGTAATTTTGACTCGATAGAATCAAAACCAACCGTCTTCACCAAAGCAGGAAGATACCTGAGATTTGTTTGATGGAGAAGGAAGTTCTTCCTCCAGAAGCAGAACCTTAAAGCTCCACTGAAGTCTGCTGCTGGTCACATGGACAAAGAAAAGGCCTTCTGGAGGAAAGTTCTGGTCACATGGACAAAGAAAAGGCCTTCTGGAGGAAAGTTCTGGTCAGATGGAACAAACACTGAGCAGAACCATGTGTGGAGGAGAGAAGGTGAAGCCTTTAACCCCAAGAACACCAAACCTACCATCAGGCATGGAGGTGGCAGCATCATGCTCTGGTTCTGTTCTGCTGTAGATGGACCAATGAAGAAGGAGGATCACCTCCACCTTGTTCAGGAGAACCTGAAACCATCAGCAGAAGGTTGATCTTGGACACAGTTGGATGTTCCAACCAGACAATGAGCCCAAACACACATCAAAGTGGTGAAGAAATGGTTCCATCAGGCTGGAATGAAGGTTCTAGACCGGTCTCCCCAAAGTCCTGACTGGAACCATCCAGAACCTGTGGACTGATGAAGGAACAAGTCTGAGTCAGAAAGACGACGAGTTTAGTTGAACTGCAGCGGTTCTGTCCAGAGGAGTCAGAGATGGACCAGAAGCTGGTGGACGGAACCAGAAGAACCCGACTGAGGAGAACATGGACGTCTAACCATCAGTGTTCATTCTGTTTGTGTTGAAGTAACAAGAGTCCAGAGTCGAGGTTTTTTAGTTCGTCTTTATTGTTTAAATTCACCAAAAAGTTTTTCTGCATAACTACATCCAACAGCATTCATAGTTTGTCGTCACCGCGACCTCATCGCCGCCCGAGTGACGACAGAGTGACATCATCAGCGCCGCCACGACGTCGCGGCAGCATCGTGACGCGGCTCAAACGGCGGGAAAAAAAAAAACCTCCTGACAAGCCGGTCCGTCTCCGAGTCGGTCGCCGGTGACGGCGCGTCGCCGCCGCTACCCGTGTAAAGCACAAACATTGCACATCAAGTTACAGCGTCGCATCGAGCGTCGTCCTCTGAAACCCTCCCGCCCCCGAACAACATGGCGTCAAAGCAAAGCGAGTGGAGGCGTCTTCGTCTCGTGGGTCTGTACAGTGAGTCAAAACGAGATGGAACTGAGGAGGATGATGCAAAAACACAAATCTCCACAACCGCACGCCTTCGCTTCCCCTAAAGATCCACATCTAATACTCATCTAGAGATTTAAAAAGGAGGAGTCGTCCATAAACGCCTGAACTGGAGGAAGACGACCACCAGGGGGCGCTGCTGCTGCTTCAACACTCATTTAGACTTCATTTGGTTGCATTTCACGCTGTAAAAAACGAGAAGATTTCACAAATTCTGACCATTTTTGACCCCAAACAATTAAGAAATGTGGCAAAGAGGATGTTTTCAAAGTTAATTCAACAATCAGCATATTTTCTGTCAAAATTTGTACTTAAATCCGTCTTTCAATTAAAAAAAACATCCAAATCTGACTAAAATACAACCCTGTGTCTCATTTTGTATTTTATTCTTATTTTAATCACATTTCAAGTTTTTTTCTCGCTGCATCATCATTTAAACGGTCAAAAAATGCAGTTTTAAAGTTGCCAGATTAGTTTTTTTTTATCCAAAAACGTCCAAAAATTGTCCTTTTTTCTTACATTTCCTGTTAATTCTACTATAAAACAGAGTTTCTGCAAATTTCCTCTACCTCCATAACTGTTTAAATGGTTAAAATGCTGTTTTAAAGCCAGATCTTTTTTTTTTTATAGCCTAAAACTGACATATTTGAGTGTTTAGATTTGAAAAAACATCCAAATCTGACTAAAACACATCACTGTGTCTCATTTTGTATTTTATTTCATAATTTTTAATGTTCTTTTTACCACATTTCTTTTGCTAATGTTGCAAACAAAGTTTTTTCTCCCTCCATCACAGTTTAGACAATCAAAAAAATGCAGTTTTAAAGTTGCTGGATTTGTTTTTTATCCAAAGAACTGTATTTTTTCCTCATATTTCCTGCTAATGCTACTATAAAACATAGTTTCTGCAAATTTCCTCTACCTCCATAACTGTTTAAATGGTTAAAATGCTGTTTCAAAGCTGCCAGATCGGGGTTTTTATATCCTAAAACTGACCTTTTTCAGTATTTAGATTTTAAAAATGACCCAAATCTGTCTATAAAGCATGACTTTGTCTCACTTTGTGTCTTATTTTACAAAGTAAAGTCAACCTCGGCTCAGTTATCATCACTGGTAGCTACGATGTTAGAAAATCTGAGACCAAGAGTTCAGATTTTGATCCATAAACAGTCTGAGAATGTTATTTCTACGTTATTTCTAATATCTAGGCATGTTTTCTGTCAAAATTTGTCCTTAAATCTGTCAAATTCAAGTCTTTCAATCAAAAGAAACATCCAGATCTGACTAAAACACAACCGTGTGTCTCATTTTGTATTTTATTTTCTAATATTTCAGCATGTTTTCTGTCTCCTTGTGACTATTTATGCTGGTCAAAAGCTGTCATCTGTGTTTTTAGCTTTAAATTCTGGCATTTAGGTGTTTTGGCTTTTAAGACAAATCGGACACGAGCAGCTCCAGCCTCGTATTCAGGGTTCAAACAGCTTTAAAAAACTTCTTTATCACCTCCAATTTTGCATTTACAGCTTCAGGCTTTATGATTTATGGGATAAAACAGCAGTTGTGCGTCGATTCTTCCAAACTTTGGGCTTTTTTTATTACATAAAAGTGCTTCTTTCAACTAAAACTATCTTTACATGTATTTATATCGTCTCTGCTCATAAACTCTGGTCTGTCCACGCGGTGAAGCTAACATATGGCTATTTCCTCCTTTCGTAGCATCGAAGCGATGAGGAGTTCACCGACATCCACGTCTCCTCAGGAAAAATGAGGCTCCGCAAACTTCAAACCGTCACATTCGCTAAAAGAACAAAAAGATAATTGCATTATTTTCCATCTAATATGGCTATCGGCTTAAACCAGGACGTGTGCTCGCTCTAAAGTTCTGCTTCTTCCTGTCGTGGATCGAAATGATGCTGAAATGTCCCAGAACGGGAAAAAAAAAAGAACAAAGTCGTCAGAATAATGTCAAAGTCTCCCTCCCGCGCTGACTTGCATAAATCTCTTCGTTAAATCATCTGCTATGTACAGTAATACATCTAACCGTTAGCCTCTGGAACAGTACGACACCATAACCCCACACCGACCCGGCGCTCCTCAAGACCAGAACAACCCAAAGAGTTCCCTATACAGTAGAATACAGTAGACAGCTTTCAAGTAAAAGAACGGTTTCTCTAATAAGAGTGTTCACATAATCGTAAAGAGACTCGAGTCGGACCGGCGCTGGAATGCAGCTTTTTGTTTTTTGTTTTTTTTAAAAGTCTGCAAAGCTACAAATCACAGAACTGCAGGATTTCCGCCGGCCCGACCCGAATCTGCAGACAGAAAAACTTCATAATCAGATGATGGACGGAACGCAGCGACTAATTCTTGTTTTCAAGTCCGATGAAGGAGAAAAGATAAAAACCAAGTAGCTTCTTTTTAAAAAGTACAGAAATGCCATCAAACCACAGACAACTAAGCCGCCGACTTCTCTGCTTTCCAGGATTATTTTTTTTTGCCTTGGATCCGGGCGAGCGAAGAGAAGCGCTCACCGTTTATCTCCCTTTTTTTTGTTTTGTACAATAATCCCATTGATAATAATAATCAATGCACAAAAGTAAAAGACAAAAGCACACAAATATCCAAAAACTGAAATTGTAGACAGCTCAAGACAAGAGATTTTTTTTTTCTTTTTCTTTTTTCCTCGGATTATTTTTTAGTTTTTTTTTGCTCACTCAAGTTTTAAAACACACACATGAACCAGCTGTGGAAGGTTTACATACTGTAGGAATTTGGATTCGTCAATAAAAAGCACAGTTTCGAGTCAGTCCAGCGTTTCCTGGCTTCGTGGTGGACCTCGGTGGGGAAAAGTCCAGGACGGCCCGGTCCGGCTCGGCCCGGTCCGGTCCGGTCGCCGGGGGCGTCACCGCGGTAACGGAGCAGCGCTGCGAGCCATCGAGTGCTGGGCGGATGGCAGTTACTGTACGATCAATCAATCGATCAATGGCTGGCAGAGTCGCTCGGTGCTGCTCGTAGCGCAGCTCAGCTCAGTTCAGCAGTGTCACGGGCCTCCGCAGAACTCTGCAGAACCCGGCAGGCGAGGCCGGGGGGCTCAGAATACAGAAAGATGGAGGGGAGTATGGCTGAGCGATTCGCTGGCGACGGGATGGAGGTGGAGGAAGGATGACGACGGAGGGTCCACCAGCGATGAAGCCCAGGAGGGAGGATGAAGCTCCGGAGAGACCTCGGGGAGTTGGGGGTCCTCTGCTGATCCAAAGAGACACCTGCAGGGACAGACGGAGGTGGTGTTAGACGGAGCTGCCACGGATGGACGCGTCATTCATCACCCGGGGGGGAACTCAAGGCATCCAGCAGCTGGAAAGATAACGTGCAAACTGAGCTGGTGATTTTACAATAAGAAAGTGTTAGAATGTGTAAATACAGAATGGAATAGATGATAATTAAAGCAGCGGTTAATGGGTCCTCGTTGCACCGCCACAGACGAGCCAGCTCTGCTATTCTGGTTGGTTTTTGAGGAACCTGAAAACATGTCATTTCCTGTTGCCAGCAGGTGGCGCTATGACTGTGTGGATATATGCATGTGGATGCGATCAGGACGGGACGCTGATCAGACACGTGAAGTTTGAGGCGGATCAGAGCGTGCACATGGCAGCTAGACGGCACTTCCTGTTTAATAGTGATGCATCAAAATTCAAGGGGTCGCCATGGCCACGCCCCTGGACTTCTGCAGAAGACTTTATTAACTTTTCTAATGCCTTTACCCGCCAAGTTTGAGGTCTCTTGAACTTTTAACCCCTATGAGGAGTTTGATGTCAAAGATGCTCGAAGAACTTCTCAAAAACTGACACTTAATTCAAAATGGCCAACTTCCTGTTGAGTTCAGGGTAAGTCTGCAAGAGGCTTTTTTGTGCCCCTCGATGTACCACATATACTGACCACATCTCATAGATGGAGGTGAAACGTGCTTTACTAATATTGCAGGGGGCGCTACTGAGTCATTTAGTCCCCTAAAATATGAGCGAGAAGGTGAGGCCTTTAACCCCAAGAACACCAAACCCACCACCAAGCATGGCGGAGGCAGCATCATGCTCTCAAACTGACAATGAAGGTTCTAGACTGGTCTCCCCAAAGTCCTGACTGAAACCATCCAGAACCTGTGGACTGACGAAGAAACAAGAATACGAGCTTCCAACCCCAAAGCCCAAAGTACTGGTAAACATCTCCTCACGGTGTGCTAGCTTCACCATGGTTCTGACCCACCAACACCTCATTCCAGCGTGGTCCATGTATGTTTGTGCTCAGAGATGTGATCGTGCATCGTTGGGACATGCTGACCATCTAAACACCAACAAGGTTTCTCTAAAATCCCGCCTTTAAGAACAAGAAAGAGAAGAAACCTGTACGGTCACATGAAACCAGCAACAACTAAATGAAAAGTTAAACAAAATTCCTCGAAGAAACCCACCGAGCTGTTCGCTGTTTCCACTCAGTGTCGCAGGAGGACGACTTCAGCAGATGGTCTCCAGGTGACGTGAGTTCTGCAGGTAGAAGGAGGAGGAAGGAGAAGTAGAAGGACAGGAAGAACAAGGAGGAGGAGGAAGAACAAGAAGAGGAGCGTTACAGACTGACACCTGTCCCCAGCTGGTAGTGTTTCATCTCCTGATCAGGTGTTTGGTGTCTGACCGGTGTGTCGTTCCACTGCCTCGGCAGGTCTTCTGGTTCTGGTGGGTACGACATCCAGGACGGGCTCCGGTACGAGGACGGCGGCGACATGACGAAGTAGTCCGAGTATCCCGGGCGGTTGGCCGATATGGCGTAGACGGCTGTTATCGGGTTTCCTGGGAGGAGTAATGAATCACATGATCAGACTCTCACGCCGCCGCCCGGCCGCCGCCACGGGAACGTCCTCGAGCGTCTTACCTGAGTAGGTGGTGATGGACTGGTCCACGGTGACGGCGGGGAAGGGCGTCCTGGAGAGCGGCAGGTAGGGGGCGCCGTTGTGCTGCTGGGCCTGCAGGTCCGAGGCCTCCGTCACCCGGGGCTTCAGGCTGACGTCAGGGGTGGAGCTGTGGGCCGCGAGGACGGACATTATTTAGCATGCTAAGCTAAGCTAAGCTAAGACTTGAGAAACATAAGAAATGCAGCTTAAAAAAGTCAAAAAGCAATAAAATATTAAAGCGATACTTAGAAAAAAGAAAACAGGGAGAAGGTACATGCTAACGCTAATAAATCACATGATGATGAAATACCGCATCTGAAGAATGAGCTGGAAATATAAATTCTGCATTTTACATCGACCGTCGTGTAAACTAAACGATGCAAATTAAGAACTAGACGTGATAAAGCTGCACGAAAACAAAAAGCTGCAGCGAATCTGTTCAGTTTCAGTTTCCACTGCGATGAGGAGGAAGAATCGAGGAAATGAATCTGATGTCTGCAAACAGGTCCAAACGTCTCAAAACAGAATCATTTATGTGCATTTTATCAGTATTGAGATCCAAACTCACAAACACTGAAAAGTAACTGTAATGAGAAGCTTTACTGTCGGTATGATGAGCAGCGATATGACGAGTAAAGAGTGCAAAACTCAACAAAATGTGCAAAAGTTCTACAAAATGACTGAAAAACACGGTCACAAAGTCAAAAATAAAACATTTAAAGCTCAATAAATGTGTAAAAAGTTTATGCTGAAGTGAAAAACAGCAGCAAAGAAGAGCAGACGATGACGAGCACTTGATATGAACAGAATCTGGAAATATTTGCACCTGTTTTTGCACTGAAGCGTTTAAATTTGTGCACAATTTGCACAACGTTAAGCCGTCTGGTTTTTGATGTCGAAGCCGCAAAGACGTGAGAACAGGAAGCTGAAAACGGGCCACGTCCAGCTAAAGTTAGCTTCCTGCTAAATCACAGCATCAGCAGGTGTTTCTAGGTTTCAGATTAATGAGCAGCTGCTCTTCATCTCCACTCAACCAACAGGGTTCATTCGTTTTAATAATTTCACTAATTGCATATTTTGGCAGGATTTTACAAAACTCAGCTGCATTTTCTTTGTCAAACGACGATGAATAATCTCATTTTTAATCAGTTTCCGTCCCTCTGTGCTTTGCTTTGATGTAGAGAAGAACTAAAAGTATTCAGGTCATGTGTGCAAGAAGCCAAAAGTCCTTAAATTTAAGATTAAAAACAGTTTTAAAGTCTCTCTGGTCACTGATTAAACCCTTATTTGTGCATAAAAGTTACATATTTAGAAGATTTTTTAATGAAAATAATCCAGATGAAACCCTGGAAGTGTGAATAAAACGTGACATTTCTTCTAGTTTATAAAAAAAAACCACATTAACACATGAACAAGATGAAAAAGTGGACTTTTCATTTAGGTTTTCTAACCATCAGCGTTAGTTTTATTTTTGTCAGAGTGCACGATGTCATTCGTCTGAAACGGTTTCCAGTTTTATTGCTGCAACATCTGTGATTTAATTGGCTGCCATCGAAACGATTAAAAAGATGTTTGTCTCTAATGGCTGCACTAAATGAACAGATCTGGGTTTGCATTCTGGATTAAAGAAAACGACCAGTTAGGCTGCAAAGTTCACAGCGAGGAACTATTGAGCTGTTTAAGTTCTACAAAACTCCCACATGAAGAAAAACGTGAAAACTACAGAAAGTCTCCGTTGGAACGACTTATTTCTGTCAAGTTCTGAATTCTGGGCTCATAATTCTGTTCATGAAGTCGGTAAAAGACTTAAATTCCTTTAAAAAACCTCTTTAAACAGAGTGAGCTGGATGCAAACGTTAACATTTGCAGCATCAGTTCCTAAAACGACGATCAGAGGACGCATGACGTCACCGCGGCGTCTCCGGACCATGATGCTTTGCAAACCGAAGCCTGCGGCGAACGCTAACGACGAATTAAGTGGCAGGAGGAGCTGGAGTGTGACCGGCCGGCTGATTAACTCCTGAAGTGTCACCGTGTCTGCTGCTAACGAGCAGGAGACACGTCCAGACGCTCTGATGACGACTGAATGGAGACGTAACGAACGTTCCTCGTTCCATCACTGCACCGTTCTTCCATCTTCCTGCAGGAACTCTGACTCTGCAGCTGTTCCTCCGCCCGTTCTGTCCACTAGATGGCGAACACGTGCCTCCGCCGGAGACTCTGCGGCGCTAAAGTGCCCGGCAACACCAGACACAGCGACAGCATCCAAATGAAGGAGACGCACAACAACATCTGGGCCTGAAGGGCTGAAGGAGCTGAGTCATGCTCTCAATTCTGCTGAGTCACTCCACGAAAAATCAGTGTGTGACACCCTCAGAACATCTGGTTCTGA
>NW_007579962.1:56855-72356 GCF_000690725.1 Stegastes partitus
ACAGCAGATAGACACATGACATTTAGGAGGAAGAACACATCTGGGTTCTGCTAGAACCTGACACCAGATCAGTTCTACATCCATCCAGGTGTCTCAGTCTGAACACTGAACGTTTGGATGAGTTTGAATAATTTGGGATCATTTTAGTGTGATTTTTGGACGACTTTTGCGTCATTTTGAACCATTTTTCGACTAATATCGAACATTTTTGACAATTTCACAGTGTTTTGGACGATTTGTTTTGTCATTTTAAACAATCTGTGAATCATTTGGGCCAATTTATCTGAAATTTTGGACGACTTTAAAGTAATTATTATTTTATTTCTTTAATTTAATGGATGAAAAACACATCTGAGTTCTGTTAGAAATAAAACCCAATCAGTTTTACATCCATCCAGGCATCAAACACACGGGACACATTTCAGGTCATTTTGGACAGTTTCGTACTTCTACAGATGGTTCTGGTAGGTTCTGGAGGTAAACCGGACCTTCCATCGTCTAGAACCGGTTCTGACCAACCACCATCACACATGCTGATATGAGCCTGGAAAGTTTACCCAGAATGCACTTTGTAAAGTTTCCTCTGGTGAATGATCAGAACCAGAACCACATCCAGGGTACCAATGATTGTTTCTATGACTCTATGTCACAGACATTAAACTGATCTGGTGTCAGGTTCTACCAGAACCCAGATGTGTTCTTCATCAAAAAATGCTCTAATTACATGAAAGTCTTTGAAATGACACAAACATGGTCCCAGATTCTCAAATTTTGCACAAATGCTGAAAAAGACTCAAAATATTCAGAATGACTCAAATAATTATTCTAAGTTACATGAAAGTCGTCCTAAATGACGGTTCTGCTGCACTGATGAAGTTCTGAGGCTCAGAAATGATGGAAAAAGTCCATTAAAGTGATCAATCTGGACCCTCCTCTGTGGACTACAAGGACCTGGACCTCTGGAACATTCACAGTCTGAAGGTAGAACTCTGGTCAGTACATGAAGGTTCTGCAGAACCAGAACCAGCTTTATTTCTTTTACGTTTGCTCTCTGGAGGTTTAATGCAGATTTTCTCAGTTTCAACTGTACGTCTTGTTAATCGGGTGCATGCACGTGTCCACATACCGTCGGAGGGAGGTTCCGGGCGGAGGTCCTGGTCTGGACGGGATCAGCGGCGGAGGAGAACCGATGCCCATGTCGGGGAGCTGGGTGAAGCGGAAACCCTGCAGAGAGAGTTCAGGAGTTTAGCTTCAGCCCTCAGAACACAGAACAGATTAAACGAGGAGAGGAAATCTGATCCGATCCGAGGCCCGCGACACGGCGGCTCTGTTTGCTGTGTGTTCGGCCGGCGGCCTCGTTAATCCCAGTAAAGCTGCTCTCTGCTCATCAGCTGCTGGCAGCAGCACCGGCGGCTTCCAAACTCCACATTCAGCCTCCGAGCGCAAACACCCAACACGGCGTGGACGCCGCTCGCCACCGCGAGACGCCTGCTGCTGTGGGATCAGCGTGGAGGTCAGCGGGGATTAAACCAGCATCAGTCTGTACAGGAGACGCTTCAAGTGTCTGATCGTGTTCAAGTCAGAGGCTCGCTGTGGTTACATACATGTGATTAGATTACAGGATAATCAGCCCAAATTTATCAAAACGTGTCAGGAAATGGAAAAAACATGTCAGGAAATGAGTCAAGTTGTTCAAAATGACATGAAATCATTGAAATGACCCAAAAAAAGCCCAAAATGACTCAAAATTAATCAAACTTAAATAGATGTTGTCCAAAAAAACATGATAATTGTCCAAAATTACATAAAACTCGTCACAAATTTCAGAAAATTCGGCAAAAACGTTTAAAAAATTATTTAAATTTTACAAAATGACATGAAAAACTGCCAAAGTTAAGCACAAAAACACGTCCGAAGTAACTCAAAGCTTTTAAAATGACATTAAAAAGTTCCCCAATTCCTGGTAATTGTTTAAAATTACTGAAGAATGTCCAAAATGAGTCTTTTTTTTTTTTTTTTTGTTGGAAATGACATGAAAGTTGTCCAAACGTTGTCAAAAATGTCCCAAAAAAAAGACTTAAATTGTTCAAAATTACACGAAAACAGCCCAAAAAAAACTCAGAACCCCCTGAAGTGACTCAAAAGACGTCCAGGAGGACTTAAAACTGTTCAAAATGACGTGAATGTTTTTCACAATTACATGAAAATAGTTCTACATTTCCAATTGCAGAAATTGTCCTAAAGTTCTCAAACTGTATCAAAAAGGCCAAAAACCTTCCCAAAAAAAAAAAAGACTCAAATTGTTCAAAAACAAAATGAGTCCAAATAAAATTAATGTTTCCAGAAATTATTCCAAATTTCTCAAAATTTGCCGAAAATATCCCCAAAAAACTCCAGAATGAGTCAAATAGTTCAGAATGACATGAAAACTGTCCAAAAAAACCTCAAACTGTCAAAATAAAATAATCAAAAATCCCAAAATGAGTGAAGACGTTCATATAAATATTAATATCTGGCTGGATGATTTTATTTTCTCCTTCACGTGTTTCTGTCTCCGTCTTGCCTTCAGTCTGTGCCGACGATCATTAATCAGAGTTTAATGTGTTTTGGCTGCAGATTAATTAACATTATTATTGTTGTTTTATGTGTGGCGGCTGATTGGCTTCTCATCCAGGCTGGATGTCAGCAGCAGCCTCAGTGGTCGGGGGTAAATGTCTGAATGACGGAGCGACTGGAGCGCTAACGACGAGGCTTCGTTTACTGACAGCTAAAGACGACGATGTTTTAGTGTCTCTTCTGTATCCAGAGCTTAAAGCTCCGTTATTCATCAAACAGGGCGTTCAGACCTTTAGTGTTTCTGCTGAAGCACCACAGACGTTTCTGCTCCGAGGTGCATTTCAGCAGATTATCTGATAGTTTCATCGCTTTGGTTGTAAACACGTAAAGCTGATTATCAGCAGCTCACAGCAACAGAAATCACACGTGTGTGCACATTTATATATTATTAATATGTTCATTAAAGCTGTTTCCGCTCCGTACTTTTGATCAGAATCATAAGTGTTTACGTTACAGCAGCTCCCATTAAAAGTCTGAAATACAAAATATGAACTAAAACATAAACACAAGTGGAAAAATGTGACCTAAAAATAAAACCAGGAGCAGACAGCATTTCTGATAAAACCTGTATTTTACATCATTTTTATTGGGTTTTAAACACTAACATGTAAATTATAAACGTTAATTTAAATGATAAATAACACCAGAAGCTCTAAAGTTTGACATGGAAGTCTCTTGTAAGTTAATTTTTATTTATTTAGGTATTTATTTTTAATTTAATTTAATTTAGTTTTTATTATTTTATTTGTTTCATTTTTATTGTTTTATTTTTTTATTCATTTTCATAATTTTTTAATTAAATTTTAATTTTTTTTATTGTTTTTATTTATTTATACCGTCGCTTTAAAAGCAAAGGAAATATGCACAGTGAAATGTGTGCAGTAGGAATGTCGTGCATGTATTTCCTTTGCTTTCAAAGCGACATTATAAAAAATAAAGAAAATAAAAAATGTAATCAAAAAAATTAAAAATGAAAAAAATTATTATTATTTTATTTTTTATTATTTGTCTTTATATTTCTACTTTTTCAGCCTTTTCTTTTATAGATTCATTTTTGATTAATTTTGTTTTGTATCGCCGCATTATTTTTTAAATTATTTTATTTATTCTTCTTTTTATTTCCACTTTTATTTCATTATTCTTTTATTGATTTATTTTGGTAATTTGGCCTCTCACTGCTCCATAGATGTGTTTTTTATTCTGAAATTTAAAAAATAAATAAATAAATCGAGCAGCTCCGATGAGGAACTCGACGGTTATCAGCTTGTAATTAAACACTGACGAGCTTCAGCTGCAGCTTTCATGGAGGAAAATGTTTCAGAGCGACAGAAGCATTTAAAGTTTTAATCTGTGGGTTGTTGTGTGATGATGGAGGCGGTTCCTGCTCCACACGGTGAGGACAAACGCCTGATTATAAACCAGAAACACCCCATAAACAGGAATGTTTCCACAGCAAACGGATTAAAGCTGCACCCTGATGGACTGAGATGTTCTGTCGGGTCCACGTCGGACGCTCAGCTCGTCCAGTTAAACCCAACATACGTGTTAGATCCAACATACTTGGATCTGTGAAATAAAACCACAAACAGCAGCTCACAGACCAGCGTCGGAGCTGAAATGTGTTTTTTTTAGAAGTGTTTTCTAATAAAGGGAAACCTCCGAGGTTCCGTCTTGTTTGCTGTGAGATCAGCTGAAGTCGTATTAAAGGCGTCTTCTGGTTTCATACGTCTCTACGAGCGCCGAGCCGTGGGTTCGTCCTCCCTGCAGACGCTGCTGTGGAGCTCTGCTGGAGAAACGTCGTCGAACACAAGCAGCAGGTGACGGAGAAGATTTTAACAAGTCCATTTTTCAGACGTTTATTCTCACAGTTTGCTAATTTCCTGAGCTTTTATTTTTGCATTTATTGCGATGAATCAGCTGTGAGGGGAGGACAGCGAATGTGAAGGTGTATAAAGGAGCATCGGGAGAGTTTTTGGCCTCATTTAGAAGCTTAAAAAAAGTCTATTATCTTATTTAAAGTGGGAATAAATCAGCCAAAAGGACGACTAAGCGGCCGCAGTAAAATGATTTTAAATGTGTGAGCCGAGCAGCAGAGCTCTGATAACGTCCCGAAACCGAAAAATATATTTGATTCCTGTGGTACAAAAAAATGTACAAGATCTTCTGTATATCATGTTTTTCTCTCTTTCTGCTCTGTGTGCTTCTAAATGATTCTTGCACTGACGTAACTCTTTTTCCTGTTGGAGCTGCTGTAACGGTGAACTTTCCCCACTGTGGGATCAATAAAGGTTATCTTTATCTTCTCTTCCTGATATCTTGTCAGTTAATGACATGACATCATCGTCTGGGCTTTAACAAATCGTCTGAAGGCATCTCAGTGGATGTAAACATCTGACTTTAAAGAAACTAATTCTCTCTCTCGTTATTCTGGCGTTTAGCAGATAGACATAATGTTGGTGATCCTGACTGAGCTGAAACAGGAAAAGTTCAGTCTGATTTAATGTCGTCTTTTTATACAGCGGATGCCTAACAATATGGTGACGTTACGTCGCCTTATCCTGATGCTCGGGGTGAAAATTCGGCAGTAGGGGTTGCTAGGCAACAGGGGCAGCGTTACGGGTTGAAACCGTCCAATTTAACAAACGCTCGGATGCAACCATTGAATCGGGACACGGATACACGTCGATAACGTCTGGTTACGTTGGACGTGTTGATTCAAGGATTTTTTCCCCATTTTTGGAAAATAAATAATTAGCGGTGAACGATATTAAAACATCTGGCCGATACCGATACCGGACATGAGGATTTCTGATATCGCCGATAACAGATATGTTCAAGTTTTGTTCACACCGAAAAATGAGCATAAGTGTGAGAACGTGAAGACTGTTGAAGAGAAGCCCAGTTAGACCACATCGTGTTCTTCATTACAAAAGTAAAACATGTCCAAACATATTTAACGTTAAAGGAACATATAAGTGATACCATCTGTGAAATAGCAGCGATACCAAACGATGAAGGCGCTGATGTTAGACAATCATCGGCTAAATTTGTTCACCGGACTGATACCGATATATCGTTAAAAACACTGATATCAGCCGATACCGACGTGGTCGCCGATATATCGTGCATCCTTATAAATACTTAAAGAAAACAAACTTTTGTTTTTCTGACTTTCTACTCGTGTGCAGAAGACGTCTCTGACGTCTCTCTCCGTCGTCGTGTCTCCACAGAGCTGCAGTCGGTCTGAAACCCGCGACGCCCTCGTGGTTCTTACCGGTTTGGGCAGGCTGCACTGGTGCATGTCCTCGTACCCGGCGCTCCTCTGGCGGCCTCCACACGGATGGTTCATGGTCCCCGGGGCGCTGGTCACCCCGTCGCTGTAGTGGCTGGTGTGGGACGGGTTGTAGGCGCTGTGGGGGTGGTGGTGGTGGTGGCGGTGGCTGGTGCAGCAGGACAGAGAAACAGAGTTTAGTCGACACACCTACTCCGTCTTTGGTTTCCCAGCAGCCTCTCTGTGCTAAAAGCGAGCAGATAGATCTTTCTGTGCGAGGAGCAGCTTGGAGGTGGGCTGCATTCGCTCGCAAAGTTCAGCCCGCGTGTCGAGGGAACTCTCTCGGTTCCGTCCCACACAGCGTTAGCATGCAGATGTGCGAGAGCGCCGGCTTACTTGGTCGGCGGGGAGGGGGGGTCGTGGTCCGGGGGCGCCAGGCTGAAGGCGTTGCCTAGCAACATGTGCATCTGCGTGCGGACCTCGTCGATGGACGGCTGCGAGCTGAGCGTGGAGGAGTCGGAGCCGCGGTGGGCCTTGACCCCCAGGCTGCCGGTGCCGGTTCCGGTCGATCCGCCCCCGTAGCCCAGGGAGCTCATCAGGCGGTCCACGTTGGTCTCCTCAAACGGTTCCGGTTCACCCTGCAGGGGGGGGGAGAACATGGACACGGTCAGCCAGCAGAACATCCAGAAACTTTCCCTGCTGAAACTGTTTGTGGAAAAAAAGGCAGCAAGAGATCCACAAAAGTGGAGCAGAAAACGAGGATCTGCAGTTCTTGGACCGTTCAGTAAAGCTGAGCTCTAAAGTCCACAGAACGACTTTATTCTAAAGTAAAATACTTGAACCAGTTCCCTCAGTGTGACAAGTGTGGCACTGCAGGAGGTTCACCTGTTCTGGCAGCGCTCAGTAAATTCTGGTCTATTTAACCGGTTCTCCCATCAGCACCACACATCCATTCAGCCAGACGGCCTCTTAGCTGGGCTGCTCTGATGAGACTAAATGTTTTGTGTACACACCTGGTTTCCTGTTTAAAGGTAGTGGGTGTGGCTTATATTCAGGTGCCTCTATAGTCTGGATATTATGGTAATTGAACCAGAACTGCACGGTGAAAGCAGGACTACAGGCTAAAGGTGTCGCTTTTATTTTATTTTGCCCCGATGCGATCCAGCTTATTTAATATTTGGTGTCTGGTTTTGGGGTCTAGGTTTGGCTCGTAGAGGGGCACCATGACACAGCCTTGGTGGTACATCGTTTAGGATGTCATTAAGATAAATTACTCATAAGAAAACAATTTAAATTGACTAAACCTGCGTGACAGCAGCCCTGAACAAAGGATCGGCCTGAGGAATGTGCTGGTTCTGATTAATTAAAAGCTGCCTCCATCAGCCCTGATCCCACTTTCAGGACTCGACAGGACGTAATGCAGCAGACATGAATATATTCATATTTTCTGCTGCATCCTGATGACATTCCTGCAGAAACACTGACGTTCATCAGATAAGTTCCTCAGACACGTGTAGCAGAAACTCCAGTAACTCGCTGTGTCAGTTTTTAATTAAAGTTTGCTCGGGTTAATTAATTCGGGGCAACAGAACTGCATAATAGGATAACAAAACAAGATCCTATCAGCACTAAAACTCCATGAGCGGTATTACAGTGTGCTGCTGTGCAACACTACACGACCAGAAAACAGCAAACATCTGCAGCAGGCGAACCAGCGTCACCTCCGAACATCGTAAACACAAAGTGAGCTGCATGGAAACAACAGCGATGAGATGTTCGGGGCAGTGAGTTGCTCTGGACAGACACACACAGGAACTATAAGGGCAGAGCTGATTTATAACCATCCTGTGGTTCTTGAACTACGTAGATCAGAAAATTTAGATTTTGTGAAAAGAAATTTAAATTCTTTGCAAAGTCAGGCAGCGTGGACGATGTGTGGAGCCTCCGTTTCCTTCAGTTCATCATTCATTGTGTCAAACTGCACATTTAATCAAAGCTACTCTGTTGTATGCGTCAGTTTTTGCAAGATTTTGTTAAGAGTTTAAATTCTGAGCTCTTTGGTGAAACCGTGAAGCCGTCAGCAGTGACCAGCAGTCACGTCGTAGAAACGTCTCGGCTGAACTGCAGGACGTGTTCACGAATATCTAAATACAGTCATGACTCGATGACCCGACACTAAATGTAAAACCTTCTTCTATGTCGGATATCAAGGCTGTTGGATTGTCCAGACGGAGGTCCAGATACGAGGAGGGCTTGATGCTGGAAGGATCATTAGTTGTTCATTATTGTTCATAGTTGTCATAATAACTAGTAGGGCTGGTCCCAGTAGAACTTTTTGGGCCCAATTAATGATGAATATCAGAACATTCTGTGCGGTCGGGGGACACTTCCACCCCGGGGCAGCGCTCTGACGGGGTGGAAGTGTCCAGAACACACAGGCAGTACTTGGCTGCTGATGCTAGTTTAGTTAGCGCTCACACTTCTGTTTCCTCCATCGGTGGCGGCGGGGGAGTGGCAGATACGCTCCACCGTTACCATCCATGTTTACTTCCATAAACACTGAGCACGCTCGCTGCGTGTGACGTCGTCGTGTCCTCTTCTGCGCATGCGGGACACTTTTGGCTCGTATGAAGTTCACACAGCAGATCACATACAAGTCGCATTGAAGTGGAAACGTGAAGGAAGTCACAAAGAAATCCTCATTGAGCATCAAGTCCTGCAGTGTGAACGTAGCCAATCTGTGGGATTGTTCAGTCAGATAATACGCCGTCATCCTGATTGGTGACATTAAATGTCATGTCGGAGTCACAATCCAAGGCTGTCGCTATGTTAAGGCTGTTTTTATGGGTTCTGGTGGTTTTTCCTAAAAACCTGTCGGATAGCAGGTTTAGGATGTTAAGGGTCGATTATCGGGTCACCACTGTGTATACAGCATAAAGAACCACCACTTTGTTCTGCAGCAGACGAACCAGCTTCACCTCCAAACATCATGAACACAAAGTGAGCTGCAACACGTCGCATGAACTCTAAAGCATGAAAACTACAGTGATGAGATTTTAAAAGCAGATTTCAGACTTTTCTGGTTCTTGAACTACTCATCTGAGCTGTTCCATCAGAAAATTCACCAAATCTGATCTGAAGCTGTGATATTTCCTCAAAAACTTGCAGGTAACAAACTTTGCAGACATCAGAACAACTCCTCGACTGAACTGCAGGCCGTGTTCATTCATATCTATATGGAGCACGTGGATCCGCCATTTTGTTCTGGAGCAGCTTCACCTCCAAACATCATAAACACAAAGCGCTTTGAAAACAACAGCGATGAGATCGCCGGTGCAGTGAAGCTGCTCCGCACAGACGCACCAACACCGTGTTCCTGATTCAAAGCGTTTGCTGCATCCGAGGCTATTAACCGCTATCGAGCCTCCCATCTGAATCCATGAACAGGCTGTAATCATATTCAGAGTCATTGACATTCAGCGAGGTAGCTGCTGTTACTACGGCAGCACGGAGAGATTTCACTCTATCTGTGCCGCTTTATCGCCGTCTTTCTTCCCCTTTCTGTGTTCAGACGAAGGAATCGGGCGTTCTCTAATCTTCTTGTCATTTCCTCCCTCTCCGTCTTAATTTCTTTTTCCCTCCGTCGCTCAGGTTTATAAAGTTCATCGCAAGGTAATTTGTTAATCCCTCAGGTCTGAGGCTGAAGGCTTCGGAGCGGAAGTAAAGGAGGGATTAAAGTTAGAAATGCTCTCAGAAGATTATTTTATTAGTTTGACAAAGTGGCGACTTCAAGCAGCCCCACTTTAAAGGTCTTCGTTTTGGACCTGAAAGCTGCTGCGTCACAGAGTCTCAGCATCTGCATGATGCTGCAAATATGTGACGGATCTCCTGCTAACAGACCAGATCCATGTCCGAGCTTCTGGTTGAAGTGGCAGCAGATCCCTCGTTTCTACATTAATGTAATACGGAGCGTACTTTTTACGTCTTTGCCTACTTACTCCCCATTAAATGTCATATAATTTACATGAACAGACTTCATAGCTCCGCCATGCTTACAGGAGAGGAGACAGAGACGTGTTTAAGAAGGCCACGAACACACAGATCAGAGGGCTGATGCCCCTTTTCCACCAAGGAGCACCAGGTGCTAGTGCTGGTGCTAGTTCCAGTTGGTTCCAGTCTAAGAACCGGCTGCTTCTCCATCAGCAGGGAGTCAAGTTAGAGCCAAACGTCACTGCCTACGGAGCCGTTTACCGAACAGCGCTGGTGACACACGGAGTCCACACAGGACTCCAGACTGACTCTTTTCTACTGGTGTGACCAACTTTCTCATTTATTCACACTTCTCACATTGTCACAGGTTAAACATATGACCTGCTGAACATGTTCTTATCAATAGACGCTACAATTTACTGATGTTCCCTGAACGCCCCACATAGCAGGCTGTGGTAGCTGCTGCTGGTGGCCGCGGTGCTCAGACCGGTGTGGGACCAAAAAAAAGAGTAAAGCAGGACGTCCTGATGTCAGATCTGTCCAAAATGAGTTCTTCTCATGCCGTCTTTTCTATGAGCAGAATAAAGAGCATGTAGGTTTTCAATGAGAGGATCACAGCGTAAATACGGCAGCACACTGAAGTTCTAAAAGTCCTGTTCTCCACCACTGTGGTGCTGCTGCTGGGACACGGCTGGACCAGATTCCAGCCCAACAGTTTGTGTAAAACCTCCGTGTGTCCCAGGACTCATTCCAAAACATCTGTGATTGGACCAGAGACGTCCTGGCAACATCACCGCTTGTGTGTCCCATCCATCCATCAGTGGTCACGATAACCCGCCCCCAGCCCCTGACGTACTGGTGCTTAGCCCTGGACCAGCAAAGAGTCGGTGCTCGCTAAGCACCAGTTTTGAGAGCTTAGGAAACACAAAAAACTGGTGCCCAGTCAGGAACTAGCACTGGAACCGGTTTGGTGGAAAAGGGGTAAAAGAGGAGCTCCTCTTTTACCCCTTTTCCACCAAACGGCTGTACTTCCTCAGGAGGCTGAGGAAACTTGGGATGCCTCCTGAAATCCTCGGCACCTCTACAGAGGTGCAGTCCAGGGTGTGCTCACCAGCGCCATCACTGTGTGGCATGGGAACAGGACGGCTCTCCAACGTGGAATAAAAACTGCACGAAACATCTGTGGAGTGGCCTTCCCATCGCTGCAGGACATCTGCACCAGTAGGGTCATCAGGAGAGCCCACAGCACCATCAGAGAGCACACACACCCACAGCACACACTCGTCACACCGCTGCCCTCAGGGAGGCGCTACAGGAGTGTGAAGTCAGCGAGCTTCATCTGTTTCCTGCTCGGTTGGTTTGCTTGCACAGTTCCAGAGGATCTATTTGGACCTTTTGCAAACTTGGGTGGATGAAGTTCATGTGCAGCTCTGATTGTGTGCAGACCACATGTTGTTGCACATTTTTTGCAATCACAACGCACACAGATGTTGTTTGAAACTTTGCTAACGTCGGTGTGGAGCCCTGACAACGAGCAGACATGGAGAGCATGAACCAGCCTGAAGGTTTGCTGAGATGCTTCCATCACATCGTTGACATCCTCAGTTCTCTATCCTGGTTTTTAGCTGCATCTCGCCGCTTCAGCGGACCTTTGGGTTACTCACGTCGTAGCCGTTGTTGCGGATGCCTCTCCTGGACCGCTCCCTCAGAACCAGCAGGTCCATCTCCGTCTCCACCGGGCTCGGGCTGCTCAGCGACTGCCGGCTCCAGTAGGTGGGCTCTCGCGGGTGGGAGTACCTGGAAGCACTGAAACCATGAGTCAGAGATACTACCGATGACCTCGAGGTAACGCCGCTGCACTATTTATACACTCCTCAAAACCAAGACGAGCGATATTTACAGAAAATGTGATTCATGAATCCGACAGGAGGAACGCCGCGGCGTCATATTTACACAAAACAACTCCCTTTATTCCACTTTTCTGTTAGTTTTCTTTGGATTAAATCAGTATAGTTGGGGTTTTTAGCTAATCTAATGATTATTTTCACTACTTTTTGTGCTAATAAACAACATTTTACAAGAAAAAAGTCAAACATGTTTGTCAGAAAACACAGTTCATCTGCACAGTTTATCATAAAACACCATTAAAACACTACATTCTGTATAATGCCAGCTTTCAGAAGACGTCTAATCAATAGACAGACGCTGATCTCTTTTTGAAACAAGCCTTCGTTCCATGAATTCAGAAACTTGTCCAGTTGTGATGAGAACAGTAATAAGACGACACGTCTGAACCAGAACGCTTATTCATTTGGTTTGTTTTTCTTTTAGAGGAATGCAGAATCTTGTATTTATCTGGAGAGAAAGCGATCAATATATGAAGACAACTAATTGGTAAACGTCCCCCAATCTCTAATAACATCGTCTTCATGAGTTATTATAATAATTCCATTAATAATAATAATGTCTGTAAGAGATCTTTAAGGGACTGAATAAAACTTGAATATAATAATCTGCTTTTAAGATGTTCAGATCTTCATTACCAGACGGTCGCTCAGCCACAGGAGAGCTCGTTGTCTCTCTCTTTCTTCTTTTTTCTCCAAATATCTGAAGCCACTTTCAGGCTCTTTTCCTTTAACCTGGACGGATTTGAACACTGAATTAGCTTCTGTTGCCTCCAGCTGTTTGTAGGATTGTTTCCTCTGAGTTTATGAAATACCTGCAGACAACAGCTGGATCCATGAGAGCGTCTGAAGCATTAAATGAGCTGCATCAATACCGTCTTTAGTTTAAATGCTCCCCGACATGGAGGCGGATCAGGATCATGTCACGCTGTGGACTTTATCTTTAATTATCAGACTCATGAGCTGAGATTAAATGACTTGTTGTGTTTTTAATGTTGCATTCATGGTGCTGCAGCTGTGGTGGGTTCATCCAGCTGTGAGGAACGTCAACCTGCCTCGTGTCTGAGTGACAGAAACCAGAAAGCTGCTCCGGTCGTGTTAAAATAAATGAAAAGAAATGCATGGTGTGGTTCAGATGGACACAGAGGACTGTCCTCCTGCAGCTGTGACTGATGTTTAAGGCGCCGCCGTGTTTGAACAACGAGACGTTCTGTCGGCTTCAGACGCTAACGGACGCCTTTCTCTGGATTTATTAACCAGGTGACTGAACACAGACAAAGAGAAACAAAGCTTATCCGTGTGAACTGTGAAATATTAATGTGCTGACCAAAACTCGCTCGCTCCCCGTGTGTTGCCTAGCAACCGCGCTGCACATCCACAGATCCTGTTAGCTGCTAGCGCTCGGCGTAAAAACACCATTTATTTTGCATTATATTAGTGCAGATCCGAGCGAGAAGACATGAATAAAGCTATTTCATGAAATAGAGAGAGAACACCATCACCAGTTTAACGGCGAACCGCCTGAACGAACAGAAATAAAGAAGAATTTTAATGAAACAGGACTCTGCTTTGATGGTGAATCTATTCCTCTAATTTGGAGCTTGTCAAACACACTCTGATTCTCTGGTTGATTCTTTTGATTTGTTTAATGTGCTGCAGTGTTCAGGCCTCGGATGAAACGCAGCGATGTACTCCAGTACCACTGGGACGTGACGTACTGGGACCACAGAGCGCGTAGCACACAGCTTAAACACGTCCATGTGGACCAGGACAGGTCTGTTCAACTGTACAATCTGTAGTCGTGCTGCTGTCAGCTGCCACACCTGCAGCTTCTCCACGAGTTACACAAAATGCACGGTCTGGTGCTGCAGAGGTGCTGCGAGATGCAGGGCAGTCGTCCTCACATGTGCTCATAGCCTCCCATCAAAGAAGGAAACAAACAGCTGAAATAAGCTGAATAAATTCATTCATTACATTCTAAATAAGAATCTAATGAACATCATGACGTTGCTTTTGAATCGTGGTTCAACAGAAATATTAAAAACAAACAAGCATGATGGGACCGTAAACTAATATGTAGCTGAACCTCTGAGCCAATCAGGTGTTTCCTGTAACTCTCAGTCAGACTTCTCACCTGTTGACAGGTGTTCTGATTTCACTGCTCATCAGCAAAGGCCTCTCATTAGTCTGGGACAGATTGTTTTTTTAAATTATTCTTTTCAACCACAATTCAAAAGCAGCGTCTTATTTCACTGAATTATAATTTAGTAAATTTTTATTTATTATTACTTAGTTCAGTTTCTAGTTATTTGAGGGACTGTTGTGAGTTTTGTCTTTTCTTTAATGGACGGGTGTGAATACATTTAAGGACGTGTGACAGAGTACCACAGAGCATGAGGCACAATCATGGAATAAACACCCGAGTATCCCTGATCATTTACTGCAGCAGCATGAGGTAGAAGTACCACAGTGGGGGTAGAAAAACTTCATATGCTGCAGCAAAGAAACAGGTTTTCTGTTTTGATAATTTGATAATTTTCTGATTTTTTTGTTGGCCTGAGTCAATATCGTGGTGATTTCTGCTCATCTAGTTTTTATTTTCATCGCATTTTATGCTAATAAACCACATTTTACAAGAAATAAGCCCAATATATGTGTCAAACAACACATTTTACCTGCAGAATTAAAATGCGATGTATGATAGATTTGTATTCCATCCGGTGACAGAACTCTGATGGGTCTGTACAGAGGACATCAGGTCGGCTGGTTCTGTGCTCGCTGTTAAGTCACTTCTTAAAGCACATTTTTATTGGAGAGCTTTTCCTCATTTAACCTAAGTTTTATGTTTTATAGCTTCCTGCTCTATTTGTGTAATTTCTACTTTTATCAGTTATTCTGTTGTGTTTTAATTTTTAGTTCATTTTTATTGGAAAGAATTTTGTAACATTTGATTTATTAATAAAGTTTATTATCATTATTATAGTAGCTCTCTTTAGTGATTTTAACAGGAACCTTTTTCAGACATTTTTCTTTCCTTTGGTTGATTCTTTAGATTAGTTCAACCTTCTTCAGTCTCATATACATATTTCACTTATTTAACATGATTTGAACAAAGTTAAAGACTCATTGTGGTAAAGATAAGAGCTGATAGTCTAATAATTATTTTCTGAATCTGTATTCAGCTCTTACTGCCTTCATCCTCTTATTGTGGGATCATCATGTCTAAACTCTGTGGTTGGTTCTTCAGGTCTGTAGCATCGTCGTCGTCGGGCCGACCACGTACCTTTTGTGACATCCGGCGAACGAGGCCCTCTTCTCCTCGGCCGTCATCGGCTCTTTGACCCCGTTGTCGTGGCGACTGTGCCGGGAGTCGCGGTGGCTGTAACCGTGGCTACCGGTCTCGGACAGCGAGAACTCTCCGTAGCCTTTCCTCCGGGCTTTCTGCCGCAGTTTGTTCCGGTAGTGCTCGATGTCCGACTTCTGCTTCAGCCCGCCGTGGTTCGCCTGCAGACGGCGGATTCAAGAATCAAAGACCTCACCGAGTTCCTGCTTGAACTTGTTAGGATGGACTTTGTTCTGATTGTTTTAGTCGGGTTGTCTTAATCTAACCCCAGAAGCTTGATTATACGTCACTGGGATGTAGCGACACGGTTCTAGTCAGTTAACTCTAGTCGGAGGTCCTGAACCTCCTCAGAGTCTCTGTCATGGTCCCGTTGCTGC
>NW_007579962.1:74476-77771 GCF_000690725.1 Stegastes partitus
AAATGAACTACTGTGGTAGTATAACCCAACATGTGTGTCATGCATGTGGACGTCAGGTCTTAGTAGATGAAAGCACCGCCGGTGTTTGTCCTGCGCTGACGTTTTAGTCGACCTTTAGTCAACACACACCTACTCTGGGCCTCTGTGACTCATGAACGCCGTCCTGGTTGATCTCAGTTTGTCGTAAACACTTGAATTAAAGTCGGAGGTCATTCACCTCCTCAGACGTCTGTGTCCAGCTAAACTCCCACAATGCTCTCTGCTGCCAGCGTCTCAGAGAATCTCATCAATAAGATTAATTCCATTTGATTTGGTCAGAAACTAAAGGGATTTTTCCAGAATAATAGTCACATGACTTCCAGCGCTATAAGTCAAAATCATTTCAATTAAAACAGAAAAAAGGCTCAAAATGTCACTTTACATGTAAGGAGTCCAGAACATCTTCAGTTTTCAGTTTCATTGAAAAACTGATAGAAAATATTTGATGTGATGATTTTCCAGATGCACCACTTCAGCTAGCCGACAGTTAGCTTAGCATGGCGGCTACACACACACACAGACAAGCTGCTGCTCTGCTTTAATCACACTTGTTCACCAGAATATTAACGTTTCTCCGGTTTATTTTTGTCGCTTCACATTTGGTCCTTTTGTTGCTTCGAGCAGCGAGTTGGTTGGCGATGAACAGCCCGTTCCCTCCCACGGGCCGAACTCTCGACACGGCAGCAACGAAACGAAAGAGAGAAAAAAACAAAACAATATTTGGAAGGAAAAGGAGAACGCGGCGACACCAGAGCACTGATGCTGCGTCGAACCTGTGAAATCTGTGCGTAACAGAAACTGCAGCAGCTCTGCACAAAACTATCTGGGTTAGTAAGACAACAGCGACTGGACCGGAGCGACTGGACCGCTTGTTCTGGCTCAGGATGAATGCTTGAAGCTAAAAGGATCATTTAATGGCTTTAAGGTTTCATCTGGTGCACAGTTACACCAGAAACACCGAAAGCTGGCGTCAAACAAACGTCTCGTCTCGTTCGTCCTCCGACGTGCAGATTTCAGCCTTAGTCGTTGTTGTTGATCATATTTAACATTTATATCGAATGAAAGACGTGTTTGGAGGGAAAACGTGTCGTTGCTCTCTGAAGTGAGGGATGGAAAACAGATTGTGACCGAGGTGCTGACGGACGAGCAGCAGAACTATCGGTCCGTTGTAAACAGCAAGTAAACAAACAAGCGACGAGAGAAAATGAGTTTAAAACTGAAGCTTCTGTCGTTCAGAGTTACTCAACAGTCTAAAAAAAATCACGTTTGAGCCGAAACAGAACATAAAGGGTCCAGTTTGCATCAGTCTGTTAGAGTTACAACAACTTCTAGTACGATTATGTTCCACTAACATGTTTAGTGCTAATTATCCCAATTAGAGTCAACAGTATTTCTAATTACTTCATAATTGGCTGCATAAATATGCACTTTTATGTAATTATTCATTAAAGTTAAGTTTACTCCGTGTTATTTTTAAGGAATTCTTAAGTCTAAGTACCTAATTACCATAATTATAAACACACGGTTTTAATTCAGCTCGTTAAAGACGGCGTTTAGTCGACACAGGAGGAGATTTAAACGTATTATCGTACATCGGATTTGCCAAATAAAACCAGTTTCACGCTGCAAAGTTGTTATAAATTAAGTTTCCTCAACTTGAGTTTAGATTTAAATCAACTAAGGCGGGAATCTGAGTTCAAATTAAACAGAATAATAAACTGAAGCAACATTATTGTGTCGACTTATGAACATGATGTTTGCAACTTAGAAGGTTAATTAGGTTGTTTGTTTGTTTTATTTTGAAGTGATGCATTTAATGAAGTGGTGNCACAGGTGTTCTACCCTCTAATGCTACATGTAGACAGGGTTCTACCAGAGGAACAGGAACAGACTGGGAGCAGAAATATAGTTTTTTAATCCGTTGCAGAGATACTCGGTTGTTGAGCATCAAGACACTGGATTGATTTTAATCACTTTAATGTTCTTGAAACGCGTCTTATCTGAGGAAACGGTTTCAGATTGGGAATTAGTATCAGCACATATTAAATGTTTAATGACTTGGATCTACTTTGAAGTGTCAACATGCCCACAGTCAGATAATCCGAGAACACATCAGGCTCGAAACATGACATTTTCTGCAAATGCGCATCCATAAATGTGCAGCAGATGAACTGGAAAAACTGGACACTCCCTGAGGGGTTTTTCCAGCCTGATGTTAACAGATTGATAGATCATCTGCCTCGGCTGCAGAGCGAGAGCGAGATGTGGCGGGCCGGCTGAGAGATTAGAGGAAGGAGAGGAGGAGTTTGTAGCAGCAGCATCTAAATTCAGACACAGCACAGCGTGTCTCGGAGGAGTTGTTATGTTACTACGGCGGTGGAGGAGGGGAGGGAGAGCAGATGGATGCAGCTCAACAATAGATGCTCCTCCACAGCCTCAAACCACCTCCTCTATCTGAGCTGATCTCACATCTGATCAGACCATTAATTCTGTGTTTTCATGAACCTTCAGTTCTTCCCCTGGTTCCACCGACAGACGGCTACAGAACGCTGCTTTACTGTATTCGTCTGCGTGACTCATCGCCGTGATGTCCTAGTTTCAGCTCCACGCTGTCAGCGCCGCCTGCTCACCTCACAGCTGCAGGCGGCGGCGAAGCTCCGAGGATGTGCAGACTCACCTCCCCGTTCACCACCACCGAGTCCTGGCTGTGAGAGGACGACGAAGGGTACGAGTAGGTCGGCTGGGCCGTCATGGGCTTGATGGTGATGAGGCGGAGAGAGCCCGAGTGGTCGTCATACGGATCTGAGGGGAAAACGAAACGACACATGGGTTGGAAACACACAAACAGAGACGGTGGAGGTTGTGCAATACGAGTAAAATTAGACTTTAATATAAAGGTTTGCAAACGAAACCGAGCAGGGCGCTGCAGATGTGTTAGCTTTCAGTTTAACCTGCTCCAGAGGAGGTTCTGGTCGTAGTTTGGGATTTAAATCAACATTTTCTGAACTGATCCGCATCAAAACAAACCTAAATCCTTCGTCACACAAGTGTGGTGAAGAGAAAGTGCAGTTTGTAGCAGGAAGGATTTTCTTTGTAGATAACGTGCAGCGTTATCAGTCTGTAATGGATTAAACATTAACCTCTGAAGATCCCAGCTCGTGTTTGATATGCATTGTTTATATCTTTTTGCTATTTGATGAGATCAAGTAGCAAAGAGAATAAAAAATTTAAAAAGAAAAAAAAAAAAGAAAAAAAA
>NW_007579963.1:0-47863 GCF_000690725.1 Stegastes partitus
AATTCATCCTACATCCACCCAACCGGTCGAGGCAGATGGCCGTCCCTCCCTGAGCCTGGTTCTGTCTGAGGTTTTTTTTCCCCTGCGGGGGTTTTCGGTTCCTTCCCACTGTTGCGGACTGCTTGCAGACTGCTGAAGCTTAAAGAGAATCCAAATGTTTTGGATTGTTGGGTGTTCTTGTCTCTGCCTTTGTGAAGCGCTATGAGATGACTATGAATGTGTCTAAATTTACCCGCAAAATGTTGAAAATGACAAAAACATTCATATTATTTTAAATAAGCAAATATGCGCTATACAAATAAAATTGAATTGAATTGAATTGAATTATTTATAGTTGACACATTTTTAGAGTGTAGATCTAACTCAGGAAACAAAGACAATGCAGATTTAAGTTCAGCAATTTTGTGTCTGATTTGTTGTTATTATTAAATTGTTGTGTATTTTCTGTTCTCTCACAGTCAGCACTGACAGACCAACATCAGTCCACCGCCAGTGTTAGCATGTTGAAATGTGCTAATTAGGACTAAACACAGCTGAGACTGATGAGAAAGACAGTAAGGTTTGCAATTATTTGGTGATAAATCAAAGAACTGGATGTGGCGTTTGACCTGCTGGAGACTGCAGAGTAAAAGCCACTAAAGCCAATAAGATCCATCCTCTGGGGAGTATGAACGTCACTACAAAATCAGTTGTGTTCATGTTTCAATCTGGACTAATCAGCATCTGTAAAGAAAAGGTTCAAAATGAAAGATAGCTGTCACATTTTGTTCTGTTTCGACTCATCTCTACGCTCCGTGAGTAAAAGTCTGCTTCTGCACACAGAGCTGAGTTAAAGACAAAATCTTCTGACACACTTCCAGCTGATACAAGCAGATCACAGTGTTTTGATGGGGGCTGCCTCTGCACAGACTGAAAGCTGCTGAACCTCCTCCGACAGACGCAGCCGAGCAGCTGAACACACTTATGATTCCTCTTGATGTTAAACAGCATTCTAAAACACTTACCCTTCTCTCCTGTGTCTTCAATGGACTCTGGGAAAAAAAAAAATGAAAAATTAAAAGACACAGTCAGACGCTGCGGGACACGAATATGTAGGTTAACAAGAAGAGAATGAAAGTGTTATTTTTCTTCTTAAATCCTTCACCCGGGGACGAACCCCCGCCGAGTGTGTTTGACTGACAGTCAGCGAGTCCAAATTAGCAAAACTGAGAAACGCTGACTCTGTAAGTAGTTCATCCCGGTGTCCAGCACCACAGCGGCCACAGAATCCATACGCAACACGCTCCCTGTTGAATAGTTTGATTCATTGCACCTCTCATGTAAAGAAACGTTCCTGTGCATTGACACGAACATCCTGCATGGTTTAAATTAGATTAGACTGCACTTTATCCTCACCACCAGTGGGGAAGCTCACCTGTTGCAGCAGTACAGATACAGGAAAGTACAGATACAAGAAAATACAGATACAGGAAAACACAGATACAGGAAACAGCTTTGTTTGTATGTGATTTCCCACACGGGGGAAGCTGCAGGCCGACATCAGCGCCCTCACACTTAATGAGCACCAACACACACAACAATATCAGCATCATTTGCGAAATTACTTTTCCCGATAGTTTGTGCAATAACAGTTTCACTATTACGTGCACTCTTCTGATAACGCATGCAATACTTTATTTTGGTGTCAATGTAATGTGCAATATGACATTTTTCAGGTGCAATACTTCAAATGAATGTTTAATGTTTCATTATCGTATGTAACATTTCCATAATGTGTAATATTTGTGCAGTGGCTTAATTACATGTGCAATATTTCACTTTCATGTACAACATGTCAATGTATTGTGCATTATTTCATTTTTTTTAAGTTGCAGTACTTCAATTGAATGTCTAATACTTCAATTGAATGTGTAACATTTCAATTTCATGTGCGGTTTTTCATTATAATGTGTAATATTTGTGCAGTGTTTTAATTACATGTGCAATATTTCACTTTTAGGTACATATCAGTGGAATGTCACTCCATTTTATCAGGTGCATTATTTCAATTTAATGTGCAATGTTCCATTTTCATGTATAAATGTTTGATTTCATGTGCAATATTTGATTTTTTAGGTGCAATATGTCAACTTGTGTTTCATCCTTTAGATGCAATATTTAAATTTAATGTGTAATATTTTATTATAATGTGTAATATTTCAATTCCAGGTGTATTTTTTTTATTTACATGTGCAGTATTTCATTTTTCAGGTGCAATATTCCAATTTCAAGTTCAATGCTTTGTTAGCACATGGGATATGATTCTTTTACCTGAGTATCTTTGCCAGTATCTCTTCTTACTTTTCTATTCTAGTCCTATTTAAGCCTATTTAGTTTATTTTCAGTAATGTGTGTACTTTTTATGTTATCCCTTTTCTGCTAGGCGCTGCATTTTTTTATGTATTGCATTTTGTTTTCTAAGCAAACATCTGGCAAAATTCTTCCCTTCAGGATTATTACATTTTCATTTCACATTATCTTATTTTACCTAAAAAGCTGCACTTACACAATAAAAACAGGCCACATGGGGACCTTTTGGAAGAGTTGACACTGGTTTTATATTTGTCCTAATATCTGAGCAGAGATTAGCTGAGCATCATCCATCTTCAGCAATTAGCCTGCAAAGCTGCAGACACACACACACACACACACACACAAACACACACACATACATGAGAAAAGGTGAGCCAAGGAGCTGAATCAAGGCATGCAGCCAAAAATCGTGTGCATGCTGCCTTGCCAGCATAAAAGCTCCAGAGTCTGTCAGCCTGTGTGTGTGTGTGTATGATTAAGGGCATGTGCAAGGATGTATATTAAAGTGTCGGTGAGCATTAAAGTCACTCCATCAATGTTTCTCTTTTCCCTCTTTGCAGACGTTTCTCGCCCCAACGAGGTATTTCTGACTCCAAGAACATCACCTGATTCCACATATTTAAAATCTTGAAAAGAGGACCAACTGTTCAAAGACAGATGTAAAAAAGAAAGTGGGTCAAGCGCAGATTGCTTGGGGTGAATTATGTAAGCCAGACAATGGGATTAACTGAGCTGACGAGCGAGAGGTATCAGCTGACGGTACGTTCACACAACCGACTCAGTGTCTGTCTGCAGAGCACATGCTGCCCCTGAGCAGCTGCCGTCCTGCTGCTGTTTTCATCTCTCCGTCCCATGTGACCGTC
Source organism: Stegastes partitus (assembly GCF_000690725.1). Classification (NCBI taxonomy): domain Eukaryota; kingdom Metazoa; phylum Chordata; class Actinopteri; family Pomacentridae; genus Stegastes; species Stegastes partitus. The sequence continues at coordinate 3,216 of NW_007579963.1, forward strand.
ACAATTTCACTCTTGTTCCAAAGGATGCAAAAACAACACCGTTTAAAAGGAAAAAAACAAACCCTGAGTGCTGAGAGTGCTTTCTGCTTTTCTGTTTTCCTGCAGTAATCAAAGATGGTTTAATATCTCGTGGAGGGCAGCAGACAAGCGGCGACCTGTAATTCTAGAAAAGGTTCATCCAGGGACAGGCCTCTCTCTGATGAACCCAGTGAACCCAGCCTCCTCTGCAGCATCTCGGCTGTAAAGATAAACATAAAGGTGTAGATGAGGCCGGATTGCATGTTTGGCCTCATTTGGAGACGACCAGGACATCAAACCCCTTCCTCTTCCTGTGTTTTCCTCTGTTTGCTCTCATTAAAGCGTCTCCATTTCATCCCCCCCTCGTTTTTTGACAGAGGAGATTTTCTTTCCTAGTGGTCTGACAAGCTGCCAAATGGAGCACAAGAGTAGGCTGCTGAGACTCCTCTGAGACATCCTAGAAACCATTACTCACTATCCAGGTCAACTCTGTGCTCACCGTTCACCGAGGAGGCTCGCTGTCTGCAACCATCCACCGGCGAAACAAGGATTCGGGCCTGATTCAACGGCCAGACTTCTTGCCAAAAGACGAAGCCGCTGGTGTTTTTTTTGGTGGAGGATGCAAATTCAGGAAATGAAGCTCGGCGACTACAAGAGCCTGAAGGTATTAGAGTAAGACTTTAAGACAGTGCTGATGGAGTGGTGGTGGTGGAATCAGGTGGTCTAATCCCCCATTCTTACATCCTGTGGTAATGCATGAAAATGCACTTCATGATAAAAGCAGGCTGAGCAGTGCTTCTATTTCCGTCTGCAGTTTTTCATGCAAAAAAATAAATAAACCACACACTTCTCTGTGACAATATGCTGACAAATGCATGGAGTGTTTTTGTCATGTGACCATTCACACACTGCATAAACAACAAGCCAGTCCTCTGCATCCCAAATAGAAGAAAAAATCCCCAAACTGCTGAAATGCTTTTCCTCCTCACATCACAAAAACAGTCAGGAGGCATTTCCTCCTTTCTCTCTCTCTGCTCCACACACACACACACGCGCGCACACACACAGATACGCGCACACCTCATGCTCGTAGTACCCAGACAGAGGATTCTTACCTATGCAAAGCTGCAGAACATAGGCGTAGTATGACCAAGCCACTATGAGGGCGATGAACAGGACCGGGATCCAGTACAAAACTCTCTGACAGCCCCGCTTGATACTACGCGAGCCCGACGGTGCCATAGTCTAGGAGCGGATCATTTCCCGTGCGCATTCGTGTGCTGCTCCTCTCCCTCTGTGTGTGCGTGTGTGTGTGTGTCTGTGTGTGTCTTCGTGTAGACTGTCACTGCATCGTAGCTCCGGCTCTGATCAGCCTAAATCGGCAGCTCAGACGCAACATCCTACCAGCCTCCCTCCCGCCTCTGATGGTGCCACCGCCGCCTTCTGCTGCTGCTGCTGCTGCTGCTGCTGCCGCTGCTGCACTCTGATCGTCCTGCTCAGCCACTAGTACAGACTACAACCAAATATCAGACAGCACACGCACATGCACACACGCACGCACGCACGCACGCACTCAGCTCTCACAGTCAGCGCCGCCCCTCCTCCCCGCTGCCTCCCCACAGGTTGCCATGACGTCCGAGGGATGCTGCAAGCCTGGCACATTTTCCAGCGCGCGCAGAAGATGGGTTCAATAAGTTCAGATACACGCACACACACACAGACAGACACACACATGGACACACACAGGCACGCATTCTTAAGGCACAACTTAAGAGTTCTTACAATGCATTTTAATGCAGAGCTGCAAAATATGTTGCAGGTGCAGAAGCAAAGGGATCTTACAAACCTGGATGGAAGTTATATAACATACGGGTACATAGAGGTGCATGTGAGGACAAGACAGATGGAAGAAATGTTAAAATGCACAAAAAAACAAAAACAAACAGTGGGCAGGACTCATAATTCCCAACTGACAAACTGATCAGTGAAACTAACTCCTGCTTTGTCACACACACACGCACTTGAGCTGCAACTTAGAAGTTTGTACAATGCAGGTTATCTGAGGACTGCAAAAATAAGTTCCAGGTGCAGAAGCAGGTAGATCTTGCAAACCTCCACTTGCACTAGAAGGAAATGATAAAACATGAAGGTAGGCAAGGGATAGGGCAGCTGTAAGAAGTGTTAAATCGCACAAAAAGACACCGGGCACGACACGGAGTTCAAACCTGACAAACTGATCAGTGGCTCTATGACCCCACAGTCTAGTTTAATTAGACAATACAATTTAGGAGTTGGTACAATGCAATTTACAACAAGGCTGCAAAAGATGCTGCAGGTGCAGAAGCAGGTGGATCGTGCAAACCTCCACTTGCACTGAAAGGAAATGATAGCGGTACATAGAGGCAAGTGAAGGACAAGACAGTTGTAAGAGGTGTTAAACACACAACAAACACCTGGCATGACACATAATTTACACCTGACCAACTGATCAGTGCAACTGACCCCACAGTCTTGCATAATAGTGTTGTTCCCACTGGTTCTGTGTGTTTTAACATTTCTTACAACTGTCTTGTCCCTCACCTGCTTCAGCGTACCTCTGTGTTTTATCACTTCCTTCCAGTGGAGGTTTGCAAGAGCCGCCTGCTTCTGCACTTGCAAAATATTTTGCAGTCTTGCTGTAAATTGCAACTCTTAAGTTGTGGCTCAAGAGTATGTGTGTGCATGATTAAGTTCCACTGATGAGTTTGTCAGGTGTGAATTATGAGTCATGCCCACTGGGTCTGTGCATATTAACATGTCTTATCCCTCACCTGCCTCCATGCACCTCTGTGTTCTATCATTTCCCTGCACATGTAGGTGTGCAAGATCCACCTGCTTCTTCACCTGCAGCATATCTTTTTGCAGTCCTGCAGTAAATTGCATTGTACCGAGCCCACCTGCCTCGCTGTACTTTATATTCTGTGCCAGTTTCCACCATATTCCACTGACTAATCCCTGATTAGTGATTGAGGAGCTGCTCTAATTTTTCTGTTTGAATGTGAGAAAGATTGGATGTATGATTTACCTTCTGTTGCCAGTTACTGTGGGAGGGTGACAACACGCTGACAATATGCAGCACAATATGCACATCTCAGAGGAAGCACAGACGAGCACTAAAAACTACAACAGCTTAGATGCTGGTTGACAACACAGTATCCACTGTGTCCACACGATGATATGGAATGAATATGCATGTAAAGAAACATGTCAAATGCACAGGTTATGTCCAGCATCATTGTTGTCATGGTCACTAAAACCACCAAAGAAACCAGAAAGATAACACTTTATCTCAGCCCTGCAACCACAAGCCAGATCTGTTTTCCTTTTTTTAAATAAAGCCAACAGTTGATGAGAAGATAAAAAGACTTCCTGTATCTGTGCTACCTCTGGGGAGCTATAACTCCTGTCCTAATGGAAACAAATTAATCTCACTGCGAGGAGGACGCAGAGACGCCAGAGAGACGACCTGAGCTCTTCAGTGTTGCCTCACAAGTGGGAAACATGATTTAAATTCCTCTGGTGACTTTACGGATCGCTTTACTGCCACATGAATGGAGCCACTCAGCCTGCGAACACAGTTGTATAATATCTCACGTGGCTCTGGAGCTCTGGAGGTTTTTAAAGTCTGACAAAATGGCTGTGATTATGTCATCAGCGTTATTTCAGACTGAGATTGAGACTTCAAGGTTCTAAAAGAAAGAGTCACAAACTCCACGCATTGAGTTTGAAACTCAGGCATTCACAACACGAAGGGGAAAACAAAAGATGCAGAGTTTTTTGAGCTTCAACCATAAAACTGAAAAGAGATTCTTTTGCTTAGAAAATTATCTCAATGTAGTTCTTGTAAGGCCCCAAAAGTTGTGCAATTGAAACTCTGAATTGCTAAAGTATGCCTAAGTACTCCTTTTCAGAGGCTGCACTGTTTGTTTTTATGTGATCTTGACTTTTTCTTCAAATGTAAAGGAACATTTTTCATTAAAATGGACCTGAGATGGGACATAGTGGGAGAAACTACATGTGGGGAAAAGCTTTATCGATGCACAGATATGATGTTCAGCTTGGGCGTTGCTTTTTTTTGTCTTTTACTCAACTACTATACGACAACTACTACTACTGTAAGAAATGTAAATATTACAATTCCCAGATTGTGTTAAGTTACATAATTCGAGTGCACCATCAGCTGGAGTCGAGAATATTACAAGGTACTGATGGATCGTTTCAAAAAACAAGATTCCTCTTAACCTTAAGCAGATAATTTATAAGATTTATTCCCTGGTGGTCTAGTGGTTAGGATTCGGCGCTCTCACCGCCACGGCCCGGGTTCAATTCCCGGTCAGGGAACTAAGCTTCAACAATTTCCCTGAGGTACCCAACCAAAGAGATCAATAAAGCTCCATCTAATCTTATTCACAAACAGGTGGAGTAAAAAGTAACATATCTCTCTCTTAGCCCAATGGCAGGTCAAAAGGAACGTTATCATTTAAAAATATACCAGAGCAAGAAACTGTAAAAACAGAGGGAATCATCAGATTTTCAACTTTTCAGTCGTCTAATCATCTGTGACAGGAAGTCGCTCTGTTGGCAGAAATAATTAAATGTAAGAAATTGTGATATTTAATCAAAATTCCAAATATTTCGTTTAAAAATTTGTCACAAGCACAACTGAGAAGCAACAAGCCAACAATCACATGACAAAAATGAAGAGACTTCTCGGCTGAACTGCAGGAAGTGTTTAATCCTGATCCGTACTCGTCTCCTCGCTGCCACAGTTTTAGAGAGACTGAGAAGAAAATAAAACATACTTGACTGATAAAAATAAATGCAGCATGGCTCAAAAACGGTATACAGAGGAGAAAGTTGTTGGAAGATACATTCAGCACGGTGAAATGACTTTCTAGATTTGATGTGCGACATGACAGATACTAAAATATCAATAATATGTAGAGACGCTGTTTTTTTTTGTACAGTGTTGGCAACGCACAGAGGCACTCGGAAAAATATTGTACATGTTAATCCATTTTTTAAAATTTAAATTGTGTGAAATAATTAAAAATCGACATGGCTTCTCTCTTTTTTTTTTTTTTTAGGATTTCTGGCATTACAACTGAACAGAACCCATTTTTGAGCCTACAATGAGTAACAAATGTGACAGGAGCAGAAAACGCCAACAAACTCCTTTAGAGAGTTAAAGAGTGGCCGAACAATGAAACACACCTTCTCTTTACATTTCACAGGTCTGGTACAGAAACCTTGAAGGACCCCCGTCATGTTACTTCACTAAGTGCAGGATTAGAGTGTGAGACTGCAAATTATTACCCTGCTGAATAAATCATTTAAAGATTTTTTTTTTTTAAAAAGTCCCTGATTGGAGTCTTGAACGCCCACACAGTCTCAGGTTCCTGATGATTAATACTGTTAATGATTTGCCTTCAGGTTGAGATTAAAACAGCTAATTTATTCTACTGTGGTCCTGCCTTCGGTCCACTTTAGTCGCAAAGAGAAGAAGGTTTGCTGAGAGGACGGTGAGAGCAGGGTTGGTTTATTAGCCGACACACGTGAAAACGGTGATCACAGCTGCAGCAAGGCAAGAAATCACTGGCATGCATTAGTTTTGTGTGAGAGAAAGAGGACAAAAAACACAGAGGATCCAAATATTTGTTCTTGTATTTATTGCACCATGTCATTAGAAATGCATCTGCGCTCTGACAGTAACAGTCGAGGCCTGGTTTAAAAGAAACGAGGTAGACTAACTAATCCAAGAGTTAAACAGAAGAGAGTCTGAAATAGAAACACATGAGCCTGGTTAATATTAAAGCACGCCTGAAGCATTCAGTGCACCCAAAGCAAACATTACAACAACTGTTATTCAAAAGTACAAGCTCTTCTATTCGATAAAGGTCATCTTAAAGTTCTGCTCCTGCTAAAACCAATGATAATTTAAGCCGAGCGCCCCAAGAGTCAAACAGACATATGGCTTCGATATTTTGCATATTTATTCATATGGAGGTCATCCCTGCAGTGGCGTAGCGGCGCTTCTCTTCACTCTGAGCCAAGAAATGATTAACACTGTTAGCTGCCTGTAGTTAAACAGTGAAAAAGCCAGAGACCGAGCGAGTGTGTTCAGGCCTGCCGGCTCTGGAGGATCCTGGAGGATTTTAGCTGCAGCGCTTTGGGAGGAAATAGGAGGAGGGGGAGGAGGAGGTCCTGAGTCGACGTGTGCAGGAGGCTGCAGAACCGATAAAAGGACGAAGCATGCAAGCAACGAAGCAAGCAATAGGCTTATAGATAAATAAATAACAGCAATAAAAAGCATTTAGATAAACTAATAAGTGCAATTTAGAGGACTGTAACACTGACTGAAGTGGATGTTCTCGGTTCATTTTGGGTCATTTGTGTGTGTTCGACCACTTGTGTAACAGATTTCCATTAGCTTGACCACATCCTGTTTGTGCCACTTCCTGTTTATGTTAAAAAGATGCTGCAGCATGCATGAACCCTTCGTCCCGACGGAGAGCGCAGAGGAGACGCAGCTCGTCCAAGCCGGCGAGACGTGCACCGGAGCCGGAGCGTTCACCTGGTGGGAGACAAAGTCAAACTCAAAGTCAAATTCATTCATAAAGCACGTTTAAAAGCAAGAGTAGTTCAACCAAAGTGCCATGAAACACCGAAACACAATCACACACAGGGACTAAAAGACAAAATCTGAATAGAAGACAATCAAACAAGAACGAAAACTTAAAAGATGAAGTTGAGGAGTGTTGAGCTCTTCTAGAATGAGCAATTTAAAGGTTTCTAAAGTCTCCCATTAAAAGCTAAACTCTTGCAGAGTCTATCTGTTTGTTCAACCTCAATGCTCGAACTGAGCTATGATGAAGCAAGATAAATAAAGCCCATTTAAAACCATAACAACAAGCAATAAAATCTTAAAAATCCATCCTGGAAACGACAGGAAGCCACAGGAGGGAGGCCAGCACCCGTTTTATGTGATCACGTTTTCTTTTTCCTGTTAGAACACAAGCAGCAGCAGCATTTCGTACCAGATAGCTGCTCTCTGGCCACATTCGAGGAATCACAATAGTCTAGTTGACGGGTAATGAATGCATGAATAACTTCTTCAAAGGAGAGATATCGGCCTTCACCTTGACTAAAAGCTGTAACTGAACAAAGCTGGTTTTGATCACTGAGCTGATCAGTCAAGCTGTCAAAGATCACACTCAGGATCCATTGTGTGAAGCTAAAGTGGAGGAAACTTGGATGAACAATCTGTGTCTTTCCTGCATTTGAGCTTCGCACAGTTTCACATTTCTTGTGCATTCTGTGGCTGTAATTAGACACTGAAAAATTAGAATACCGAGAAACAAAAACCACAGCGCAGCAGCAGTTCTGCAAGTACGCAGAAAAAAGTCTGGGTCCCCTGCAGTGGCCAAAGCTGTAGATATTTAGCATAAAAAGAAGACGCTCTCACAAATGCTTCAATTATTTTCTTTCATTTAAAACATAACGGGGAGTATCGCCTTAAAATAGATTCGTAGGAAGGCTGAAAATGGCAACAGTGCGGCTGAAAACTCTGACATCTTGAGAAATGAGTTGATTCACTTCCTTGTGGAGTCTGATGAGATCACACAGACTCGTGTTTGCAGAGTAAATATGAAGCTACAGGCAGCAGCTGGTTAGCTTAGCTTAAGATTAAACCAAAGAGGGAAAATGATCATTGTGGTGGTCCGCTTCTCTGTCTATGTGCTGCACTTCTACACTGCATTAGGTGGTCGGATCTCACCATCAGAACAAGTGGTTTGATGCTTCTCCTTCGATAAATCCCTTCCTCAGTCCGAGTAAAGCTTTCGTCTGTCGTGCATTTTTGTTTGTTTTGTGCCATTTGACAGAACTAACATCACATCACTACTGATTATATTGACTCCCACATCTGGTATTTTGGGGGTTATCTTGTGTTGATTCCATGTTTTTTTGTTCATATCTCTCCATCAGCTCCACTCCCTCTATCCTGCAGATGCTGGAGTCTATCCCAGCTGACAAAGGGCGAGCAGCAGGGCACATCTTGGACAGGTTACCAGCTTACAGAGGGCAAACAATGAAAAGCCAACAAAGTTTGAACCAGAACCTTCTTGCTGTGAGGCAGCCGCCATGTAGCTAGAAAGTGCAATTCTTGGAGAGATTGCAGTGTGATTGCTGAAATCGGCAGTTACGGTCGCTTGTGCCCAACTGTGATTAGTGAACAACCTGCTGTACACTGAAAATGTTCATACCATCATTATTGGCTGTATTTGAGTCGACGGTAAAAAGTCGGTTGTAGCTGTCCTACAAATCTACAGCACCTTGTAATCTAAAGGTTATAAGTTAGTTGTAATATTACAGATCTCGTCATTGTTTTACTGCAGAGTTGTGCAGGTTGAAGCAGCGCCTGAAGTTTTTGACTTGACTCTACTTCCGACTGGAGTGGAGCGTTAGAGGTCAGCAAACAGAAAGATCCAGCAGTCGAACCAAGAACCTTCTAACTCTGAGGCACATTTGAAGTGTTGTGGGGCTTTTTTGTTGAAATAAATGAACTAATTATTGGCCTTCATTGTACATTTCAGTCCTTTCTCATGGCCTCTGATCATGACATAATAACCCTCACATGATGCACATAACACACAATTAAACCACAGCCTTTGTGTTTATACACCATAACACATTACCTAATGAGCTTTAGAGACGCTGGGAGGTTAATTTAGTGGCATTTGGATGGAGCCCATTTGGCTTTTCCCTCCTGTTTACAGTCTTAATGCTAAGCTACGCTAACAGGCTGCTGGCTGTGGGCTTATCTTTATCCAAAAGAAAAATACAAGAGCACCCATCCTCCCCCTGGAAGGTTACAATCATATCAAAGCAAACCAAAATTAAATATTACCTCATCACTGTACATTCAATATTCTAAAAATCTCACAATAATGATGCTAAATTGAGGTTATTCTATCTTTTTATATATATATTTATATTTTGTGGGTGTCGCCAAGTTGTTAGTTTGTACACCACATGTGCACCGATGCTCTGTCCCTATATTTGATTCAATAAAAGCACAAAAATGCCCAAAAACAAAAACAGATTTCTCAGATAGACGCTTTTTTTTTTTTCTTAAATTGCAGCACTGCTTGCAAAAAGACTCGAGTCCTTTCTCATCAGGGGAGATTAATAAGCTCCCTCCTGAGAGGTGCATTTCCTTTGAAACATTTATACAGCTTTAGACGGCGCTGCTCGCTGCTCATGTATGCAGACCTAAGCTGGTATCTGGTGGCAGTTGTTCAGGCGTTAATATTACAGTGAAACTTAATGCTTGAGGCGAGGAGAGTGTGTGGGCCTCAACGCTCATCTCAAATGCTGCGGTGCGTCTAAGCTACTCTGTCACAGAAGCAGTTAAAAAAAAAAAACATTCTTGGACTTTTAAGCTTCACGTTTGACAATTGTGTGTTTTTATCCTCATCCTGTTAATCAGAAAATGCCAACAAAGACTTTTACCTATTTGCCTGAAAGCTCCTTCTTCATGCAGGACTTGAAGGAGATGAACTTCTCCTCCACTCTCATGCCCTGTGAACATGTTGGAGAAAGACATTTTATTTCCCCAGAAGTTCCCGGCGTCCCGCTAGATGGCAGTATAACGTCACACAACTCTCACATCGCGGGAGCTGCGTGTCAGTGACAGGAGTGTAATTTAGACATGATGATATGGAGTTATTTAAGTATACTGCTGCCGAAAAGAAAAAAGACACATAATTAGTCCTCACTCAAAGTCAGTAATTAAACAGGACACATGGTGTTTTGTTGCTAATAGCTGCTTAAGTAGGCCAGATTGTGTGAAAGTACTGTTTTGAGACTAAACACGTGTTTCTGAGCTCAGCATCAGCCCACATTCGCCTGTTTGTCCTCCGTGAGTCCATCTTCCTCGCTGACAGGCTGCACATCAAACGGCAGCTGACAGACTGATTTACAACGCTGATGTCTTTCACATCCGACGCCGGCTTCTCCCTCTGAGGCTGACGAGGGAGGAGGAGTCCGGTGCATCTTTTCTGTCACCTTCAGAGCCATAAAATAAAATAAATGGCGTTTAGCAGAGCCCTCACCCCTTCGCCGCGGTGCAGCCGGTCCTTCATGACGCCGATGAACTCCTTGTGGCTGAGTTTGCCGTCGTGATCCTCGTCGAAGATCCTGAAGACGGTGTTGACCAGGTGACGAGTCAGCTTGATGCCCGTGGCCACGTAGACGGCTCGAGTGAATTCATCTGAGAGGGAAGAGAAACAGGTGATCAGATGGAGAGTGAACAATAAATCAGCACCTAAAAGGACGTGCTGGATTATTATGTGCTTGTTCCTGATACTAACATTAATACTTTGACATTTAAAGGGATAAGATGAATTCACAAAAGCTCTTTTTATAGCAGCTGACTGGTGAACGTCACTTAATTCATGGATATCTTTAAGATTAAGACATTGTTCTGCTGTGAAGAGCAGTTTCTTCAGCAGTGACAAACCTTCCTCCTGTACATTCAACAGCTTTTTAAGACCACTGGATTCTAAACTTCTAAACCTTCCTGAAAACAGGAACTAAAACAAGACAAATGCAGCGATGCAGGGAGGATACAGAACTGTTTCAGCTGAAACTGAGAGACACAGTAAAGCCCTTTTCTCAGACGTGGGACATGGAACACTGCTGGCTTCATCAGTCTGTTAAAGCGAAGGCATCCTGACCTTCAGTATTAGTCATGTGATATTAGACAACACAGCAAGTGATGCATCACACATAAAACAACAAACTAAATCTAAGATGGTAGCAGATGATTAAAAGGCCTAAACAACAGCCCACTTTGTTTCTGATTTTATAAAACAGTGAAACTTTGCGCTTGACTGCAGTTGTGGAAAATAAACTAGAAGCTGAACTATTCTGAGAATTTCTCTTACAGACTGTTAAAGGATGTTCTTTTTGTAGACTTTTTGTTTTGCACAATTTTAATTCCAAATTTCTTGCACTCTATTCTAATGACAATAAAGTTTCGAAGCACATGTACTGAAGTGCTGTACTTTCTACTCCACCACATGTTTGTCATAACTTTGCAGATGTTGGTTAATAATACAAAATATAATCAACAAACAAACTGTGATGCAATAATATAGATTATGACAAACTGTTTTGATCCCTGAGGGGAGATTCACAAACTATCCAGCAGATAAACCTTATAAAGTCACATTTAACAGTTTAAAGTGATAAACACGTGCATGTATCAATAACTATAATCCAGTATTACATATGACTCTGCATGAGTACTTTAGGTGTAATTTGATTCTAACACACGTGTGCTTTAACTCAAGCACAACACATGACTTCTGCTGTATTTCTACACTGTGGTTTCGGTACTTCTCAGTCTTTGGCCTCGTCCTCATCCAGCACCTTCAGGTTAACCGACAGCTTTGACTACGAGCCAGGCGTCGTCACCCAGCATCTCACTAATGCTCCTGGGGCTGAATGAGAGTAAATCCCTGCAGGCATTTATCCAACACCTTGAGGAAAACCTGCCTGCAGGAGAGGAAGCTGCTGCAGTCACACGTGGGTGTAAAGTTCAGGTGTGCACATCAGACTTCTGGACATTTTTTATAGCTTTTAATGGAAGACTATGAAGAATTTGCAAGTATAATGAACATTTAATTTAGTAGATTAGAGTAAATTTATGCTTATGAAGTGGTGGAGGAAGTGTGGAGATGCTTTTTACAGTTTTATCTAATGTTTTGTGTATTTTAACGCTTTGTGAAGCACTTTGTAACTCCTGTTTTAAAAGGTTCTATAGAAATAATGTGTATTATTATTACTATTACTTAAGTGAAATGAGCTAAACAGCAAAGTAAAGTGATTTAATTGCATTTTATTGAGGTCCTGCAAGAAAAATCCTACCTAAGATAAAGTCATAAGACAAAATAAGACAAAATAAAGTCAAGATATTACACTAAAAGTACTGGTTTGGCCTCGTTGACATACATATCAGTATATATATAGATAATAACAGTGAAGCATCAGTGTGTTGGCAGCATGTTACTGTCGTAGCTGCTGCAGATTTGCTTGACTTATATCCAGTTTAATATCCAGGGACAGCAGATAAATCCGAGGGCTCCCAACATGATTAATGGAAGAATTTAAAATTTTGATCCACAAACCTGTCCATCAAGTTTTTGGACTTTCTTCTTTAATCTTTGATTTTTGTTGAGACATTGGATCATTTATTAAAACATGACCAGGTGAGGAGTTTAAAGAGGGAAAATCCCTATTTGGTGGAGCTGTTAACAACTCATAGACGTCTGAAATGTGACCCCGCTGCTCTTTGCAAGAAGCCAAAAATGATGGGAACTGATTTACTTTTTAACAATGTGTTGTATTTTAAAAGCGTGATACATTATCCACTGTGTAAAATCTTCATCTTAAAAGTAAATAAAGCTGTCAGATAAATTTAGTGAGGAAGAAAGCACAATATTTTCCACTCTAGACGCTCACCAGATCACAACTTTGTGTGCATGTGTCTGAAGTCATTTTTCACAAGAACGTACAAATCTATTGGAGCTGAAATGACATTTTCCACGTTCCATGTTTTTATTCATCCACAGCAGTATGCGTGCACCTCGGTTCTGTGCAAACAGTAAGAACACTCTGGAAATATTGTGTTTCTCCTCCAGAATCACAAGAAAGAAACCAGACTGTAACCAAAACTAAACGATGCATCAACTCCTGGCTAATTGTTGTGCAAATCGCATGTGACTCCAGACAGCGAGACTTTACCTTGACCGATGGAGCGGTTTGCAAAGTTGTACATTTGCATGGCGATGGCAAAATCCTCCAGGTTGTTGAGGAACTGGAAGAAGGACCTGAACTCTTCGAAGGTGATTCCCTGCAAAAAGCAAAACACGGCAAGAAAACTTTCATTGATTGAATGTGATAGAACAGAGTCAGCAGAGAAGAGCGCTAAAACTTCACACAATACATAATCTGCTCCCTTTCATCTTGCAGGGGATCCTTGAGTGTGTGTGGGAGCTCAGATAGATAACACACCCAAACACACAAAGTATACATTGCTGGATTTTCCCTGTGCCGTATGGACACGCCGAGCTGTCAGCGGCGGGGGGAGGATTGTAGCTTTTGGGAAGAGGTCAGGCCGTTTGCAGACTTTTCTAAGGCAGATTAACCTGATACTTGAATAAACAAAAACAAAAGTGATGAATCCCCAAAACATCTCAGGCTTCGCTGATGACTCAAACACTGAGCCCATTGATGTCCAGTCAACCGTCCCGCGGCTACTAGCTGCTCCTCTCGCCGGAGGCCTCGGGCCGAACAGACACCACACACAGCCTAACAAATGGAGTAATGACTAATCTGTGACGCTTTGCTGTTTTAACAATGCGAGAGCCATAAAATATCTCTTAGCGTAATGACGAGGCCCACTTGATTATCAATGGAGATCTCGCAACAGGCTACTCGAGGCGGCTGAGGAGCTGCTGGCACCTTTTCATGCGGGTCAGCGTGCCAAGAGGAAAAACAAATTAAAGCTAAAATGAGGTTGCTTCACTCAGCAGCTGATTCACAGAGGGGAAGCAGTACAGAGGAGGAAGATGCTCCCAAATTCACATAAAGCAAAATGATGTCAGACTTACATGTAAGGACGCAAACGTGTTTTCAAGAAAATTAAGTTGCTCGAGTGCTTCTTCAGTGGGTCGAATATCTCTGGAAACCCCCTCAGACAAACTGATGCAGTTCATTTAATCCGTGCACTTCTGTCTTTTTTAGTTGCTTTAGTTTTTGTGGCTTTATTTGTTTGTTTTTGCAGTAGTTCCAAGAATAGTTTGACATTTTCAATCATTTGCAGCTAGCTTAGCTTAGCATAACTGACTGGTGATTTGGTTAAAAAAAAAAAAAAAAAATGTTCCTTCATCTTATGTGTGTATTTTTTACATTAATTTAACCACATATTATTGTTTTTTTGTTGTTTTTTTTTACCCTAGGTGGGAGAGGAATTGCACATGATAAACGCTTTGCAACCTAAATCTAAAAGTTTTTTGAAAAGTCAGAAAAGAAAAAAATGTCCTCTTATATCCACCAATATCACTCCAGGGTTGAAATTTTACATTTCCAAGTATTTCAATGAGTGCCCTGTAAAGGCATAAAGCTTCAATGTCCCTTTGTGCAAGAAGGTCACATCTAGAGCCTGCAGACGCTCCTCAGCAGCATGCACGACCTTTTCATCACTCTGAAAACGAAGCTTTCTTCTCCATGTTTATGCGATTGATTGAAGTTTTTGTGGACAGTGACATAAGGCTTTATCGTCTATAGTTATGCCCCCAAATGGGAGTTGTGCCTCTTGTTTTCAGGTGGGACCAAGAACTTCTTAAATAACCCTTGTGCAATCTTTGTAAAACATACAAGGTGTGTCAGAAAAGTTCCAGGACTGGTGTCACAAAAGATATATTTCAAACCCAAACTACAAACTACTAGATTTCCCCTTCAGACGATCAACCAGGACGTCTACAAAGAGATCCTTTTGCTTCGTTCAGTGCGCCAGAAGAGGCAGAGTTGTGGCAGGACAAGTCGTGGCTGCTCCACCATGACAACATGCCTGCTCATCATGTCCATCCGACAGTTCCTGGCTGAGAAGAACATCTCCGTGCTGGAGCAACCTCCCTACTCACCCCACCTGACTCCGTGGGATTGTTTCCTCTTCCCCAAGCTCAAGGGGGATCATCAAGGGGACCTGCTTTGAAGACAAGGACGACATCAAGGCGGCTGTGACGACGGAGCTGCAGAGGATCCTGGAAGAATCCTTCCAGGAGTGCATGGTGGCGTGAAGAGAAGGCTGGAAAAGTGTGTTAGACTCCAGGGGAATTACTGTGAAGGTGAAAACTTGTCGTTTGGATTTATAATATATCTTTTGCGACACCAGTCCTGGAACTTTTCTGACACACCTCGTACACATCCTGAGGAGAAGAGTTCATTAATCTCCTGTATTTCTTGAGGCTCCAGTTTTTGATGCTGTGTTGGATTAAATAATCTGGTAACATATTGTAATTTTGTCCACTCTTGTGCTTTGGGATTCACAGTGGCAGCTGTCAGCGGTAGCAACTCGGTGAATCTAGAGGAAAAACACACCTTGTCATCCGGTATGTTGTGACGCACGTTCTCCAAATAGCCGCTGACGTCGTCCACGTTGGTGTAGCGAAGGAGGATCCGAGCGAAGTCCTCCTCGCTGATGGTGGGCATGCCTTTGGAGTAGGAGAGGAACTCTATCTCAAGCACCTCTGTCTGCAGGTTGTCCATGAACCTGGAGGAGTGAGACAGACGGCAGCTGCTGACAGGAAACGCCACCACCACAAGTTTGCGCGCACAAAGGAAACACTTAAAACAGTCGCTAACAAAAGCACTGACGGTTTATCTGCTGGAAGTTCGGTGTGGTATGAAAGTGATTTATGGGCCCTGCTACAGCGTGAGATAATCATTTTTACGGGGACGTCGTCATTAATCACAGAGCAGACAGAAGGTTTCTTAACTCACTTGTAAAAATCTTCAAACTTTAACTCAGCTTTGCCTTTTTTCCCAAAGAAGTGCACCAACAGTGTCGTCTCCGTTTTGTCATCCACGTTCTGTGAGAGGGAACAAACGTTTACTGCAGTACAGGGCTTCACATATGCATCCAGAACAAAAAGGCAACAAAAGGCCACTGATTAAACCAAACCTTGTCTAAGTAAAATCTCATCTACCACTCACAAGACTATCATGGTTACCAGGAACACAAAGCAGAGACGTTCATTCAACCATGCTGAAGGCTGTAAGTAGTGTGTTAGTTAATACCAGGGCTGTAGTCTCCAGGTGCACATCACCAAATTCAAATTGGTGTTACTATCAAAAGGAGGAAAGAGCTACGTCAAATGCCTTCCAGGACTAATCCATGATTTTTGGTGGCAGGAGGAACAGACTACCTGGGAACACCCCGACAATTTCACAACACTGAATTCATGCATGCTAATGGAGATTGCTAGTTTATGGTAACTGAATGTTTACTTGAAGTTTATTCCAAAGAAGTCGTCACATTTTGTTCAAACAGACGGCCTAAAAGTCGAGTTTCCATATCACAGCTGAACAACCAACGAGGTATATAATCTAAACATCCATCCATCCATTATCTATACACCACTTAACCCTCACTAGGGTCATGGGGGGCTGGAGTCTATCCCAGCTGACTCAGGGTGAAGGCAGGAGACACCCTGGACAGGTCACCAGTCTATCACAGGGCTACACTTAGAGACAGACAACCAAGCACACTCACATTCACACCTACGGACAATTTAGAATCACCAATTAACCTCAACATGTTTTTGGACTGTGTGCGAGGAAGCCAGAGAACCCAGAGAGAACCCACGCTGCACGGGGAGAACATGGAGACTCCACACAGAAAGATCCTGGGTGTCCTCACTGGGACGCGAACCAGCGACCTTCTTACTGCGAGGCAACGGTGCTAACCACCTCATTATTCCTCAATAGTTGTTGTTCTGGGATCACTGTTTGACGTAGTTGTGTTTTCAGAAATGATATGAATATGGGTAGCTGGTCTGCTCCAAGGTTAAAATGATTAAATATGCTGCAAATACTAACTTTTTATGTTTATTTATAATTCACTTAGGCTAATAAGGCACGCAAGTAGAGTTTTTTTCCCCTCCACAACCAAATTATGCAGCTAAATAGTGGGTGGGATCTCAAGATTTTCACTGGTTAACTACAGCCCCAGTTAATACCCAGATGTAATATTTTTACCTACATTAATGACCTGAAGGCGCACATTTTAATGGCGTATTACCACCTTGCTGCAAGTTGTTGCATGCCAATAAACAGTAAACATAAATCTGTACCAGTGTTTCTGGCCACCTGACATATGGAAGTCAAAAGGTCTGTGTTTTGCTCTGTTTTGGTCACCATAAAATTCCATAGTCTGAAAATTTAAGCCAATGCAGAAGCGCCTCAAAGCTGCATTCTTGTGAACAACTAGCAGGAGGCGACTCCTCTGGTTGCCAAGAAAATTGTCAATTTCTCACTTGATTTTTTATCTCTGTAAACCTTTTCCTATAATGTTCATGATCTCAGTCACTAGTTTCTATATGTTCCTTACCTAAAGTAACACAGCTCAACAACCAACATAGTGTACAATCTAAAAACAACAGGCTAACTTGTCTGTGTCATCAATAGTTGTTGTCGTGGGATCATCAATTCATCTAGTTCTGTTTTCAGCAATCATCTGAATAAGGGCAGCTGGTCTGCTCCAACGTTTGTTATCACCTCAGTATAAACTAACAAGGTCAAAATGATTTAATATCTTCATTTACAATAATGAGAGCAGCTAGAGTGACAAACTGCAGATTTTTTTTTTACCGATGATTAATTATTTGGTTTAACACTACACATGATTTTCTCTGGTTGACTACAGCTCCAGTAAATACCCAGCTTCTGCTACTGACTCAGAGTTAAAGGTTCATTCTTGCCTGAAACCAAACCAAGAGCTGACATTTCTCACTTCTGCGTTATGCAAACACGTGCCATGCAACAGTATCATCAAACATGCTGAACCTCTTGCTGCAGATCTGTTAGAGGAAACACCTTTGAGTTTTCGCTCTCACTTACGAGATAAATCAAGAACATGTTCCACTGAATTCCTTGGAGAAACACAACAGTAAAGGCGCTCTGAGGATACAGTGGTGTGTTGCCGTGTGATTATTTATTGCAGAAACATCTTAAAAAAAGAGTGCCTGGCTACCTCGGTGAGATCAGAAAACAGAACTTGACTTGTGCCACGTCTGAGAACATCCCACATGCCTCGGGCCTCCACATGCTGACCGTCTTTTTTAAGAACCTGTGGTAGCAGTCGAAGCACAGCTGTTAGAAGACAAAATACATCTGGTACATGTTACCGAGATTAGGGAGAGGAAGGCAGATAAACAAACTCCGAAACAGACACGGGGCGGGAGAGTCGGAGAATCAGACGGGACAGAAACAGGTGAAGAGAAGGACGGACACGTGCAGAAACAGAGCGGGACTGACACCACCGTATCCCCGACATCAGCCTGATCTGCAGAGATGCATACGGGTACATTTACACGGCAAATGCATGTCCGAAGCATGCCAGATCTGCAGCAGGCTTCACGCCAGGTCGACTGTGTGACTGACCAAATATATCTGCAAAGTAAGTGCAGGTTATCAAACAGCTTCCATATATAGTTCTGTTGTGGAAAAAAAAAAAGGCTGTGTGGAAGCTGTGCTATTTTTCTCAATGAGGTCACGGATTAACCGATCATTATTATTATTACAGTTTACACTACTCCCTTCAGTCTCGCAGCTGCTGTGTAACGACTATAACTACAGCGAAACACTGCCGTCGTAAACAGTTTGCTTGTAATTGGTGTCATGTGCAATGAAAAGATCACAGGAAATCTGCCTCCCAAGCAGCGAAGAAAACTGTGATTTTAACTCCCACTTATAAACAAACCACGTTGGTGCCTCTCACTCCCATTGTGTGTGTTTTTTTTTTTTAAAAACCCTATCATTTCTCCAGTCTCGGCTCTCGACATCACCTCATTCAAAACAACATTAGCACACAAGCGAGCAGAAACAGCCAGCTGCTGCCGACACGTGTTCCTAAGTACGGTTCGCTTCATTTCATAATATTTATTTAACTTATTCCTTTTTCTATTTTTTTCATCTCTCGAGCCTGAGGGGGGAAACATGAGACAGCTGGTAAAACAGCTCTTCCTCCGCTTCTCATCGCGCTTTTTTTTTTTTTATACATATACGAGAGATTTACGGCACGATCCCGCAGCTAATTACGGAACAACTCTTTAATGCGCCGCGCTTTTCCCATCTCATCCCATGAAAAGATCCTGATACACTTGTAATTAGAAAACGCTGGGGGAAAGCCCAACCGCAGCACTGAAGACATGCCTGTTGTTGAAAAGGTTTGACTTTTGAACTTTTTTTTTTTTGCTGGAAAGATACCTTCAGTAAAACAGGAGGGAATCAAAACACACAAAAAAAAGACACACCTAAAGGTAAAGTCTTCAAACAGCACTCTGAAAAGAGCCAGTGTTAGCTGTAGGCTCTCCTCAGTGTGTGCTGAGTGGTTTTCACAGTGCTGCCTCTCCTGTCTGACTGGCATCTTCATGGTCAAACCCATCTCAAAAGGTAACCCGAGCCCAAATACCACTCCTCAAGAAACTGTAAAAATAAAACATGTGGGTCTGTGCAGAAACGTTGTCAGTCTTCAGGTAAGAGCTTTTTGAAGTGGAATCTCTCGCCCGACGCTGACAAAAGACGAGTACATAAATCATCTGCGCTGCTCTACCGCACACACAGGCACAGACAGCATGTGAGATAATGCTGGAGTGCAGGGTGATGTATTTCAATTTCAGTGAATGTGAATGAGGTTATCTGGTGTTAACGGAGACAAATACGGGTGGTGTCAGCCCCTGAGATACATGTGTGTTTTCTGTGCTAACTCGACCGCATTCCAAACGTACATGCAACAAGCAGAACTGCTCATTTTTACTTCAGGGGAAAAGAACAATACGTACACTGTGTGGCTGCGATGTGCGATGACCGTAAAGCTGCAGGCTCTGAAATGCAAAAAGATAGAGGAGTCATTTAGAATGCACAAAATATTTAGAAACAAGTTTACATGACAGGGCTTCGCCAGCGATCCAAGAATAATGCACGCAGCATCTTCATCTCGTCTTCCTGCAAAGCATCATTATATTTCCAAATCTAGAGTGCCCATTCTAATGATCTTTTTGATAGTCATACGGGCGTAAGATTAATTCAAGGCCGTCCAGAGATGCTAACGTTTGTCCTGGCAGAATAAGCTCCTCCATGTTGTGTTTGTGCGATAAGACCTCAAAGAGTCGCTCTTATCGCTCCATTCAGCTCTGCCTGTTTACATCCACCTGCATGCGGCACAAGACAACGCTAAAGAGATGAAAGCCTCAGGCATGTTTTACCCTGTACGACCAAATCACATTCACCTCTGTGCAGCCGCTGTTCTTTGCAGGATTGCTGCAAGTGTTGCGAGCACAAACCTTCAATGTTAAATTGTGCTTAAAATGTAAGATTCAAACTAAAAAAACTGACCTCATTTACTTTCATCAAACACAACACTGAAGTCATGGAATTCCTGTTTGCATATCAAGCAGGAAGTTCACGTTTCTGTCCAACTGGTGAGGAATGCAAGTCAAATATTGACTCTCTTTTTAGCTCCAGTTTTGGCCTCCACCAAGCCACTAACGCTCCACTATGTTTATTATCTAGTTGCAAACTTTGGTCCGGAGCAAGTAGCATACTCTAGGTCTGTTAAAGCTTTCAGGCTACAAACAAGACGAGGATCCAAACAGTAAAATTGCACACCATAAAAAAAAAAGAAACTAGCGAAACTAAAATGCTCTGGTGTCAATTTCCTGGGGGTTCACAACAATGACAGCTTAGTGCAGTTTTATACTGACATTAGCTGATTTTGGCCTCATGGGCGCAGCAGAACAACCTGAAAACACAACTTTTTTTTTTTTTTTTCCCAGCATATTACCACCTGGATGCATGTTGTTGCATGCCAGCAAACAGCTAACATTCAGTAAACATAAAATGCTGATGAATGGAAGTCAAATAGTTATATACATATATTACTATGTTTTGGGCTCCCTAGACTCTTGGGAAAAGTCGATAGACATTCTGTAAAAGATGAAAGTAGGTCTGGGTCTGAAAAGTGACGCCAATGCAAAAGTTAGCTGCATTCTTTGTAACAGCCAGCAGGAGGCGACAGCTCTGATTACAAAGAGGTCTGATTGTATAGAAGTCTATGAGAAAATGAGCCAACTTCCCACTTGATTTATTATCTCAGTAAACATTTTCATAATGAGTCTATGGTTTCAATTCCTAGTTTTAAGTCTCATTCAATACAGAAGGATGTTGATTTTATAAATTATGATCTCATTTAAAATAAAACAGACAATATAGCAGTACATGTTTTAGGGCGGGGCTACCCTGTGATTGACAGGATATCTGTCACATCCAGCTTCAAAAGAATAAGATGGTGACGGACAAATTCCAAACTCAGGCCTCAAAATGCTCGTCCACAAACCAATAAACAATGTCACAGTGGCTACATTTATCTTTTATATATAGTCTATGGCATAGAGTTTACAACATATTGAACTTTTTTGCCAAAAAGGCGAGTAAGAGAACCAGAAAAACAGAAACACAAAGCTTAAAGATGCATTAAAACTCTCACTTGCTGATCCAGTCTTTGCACATCTTCAGCAACTTCTTTTCTGTCCTTTTTCTTGCGGAAAATTTCTTCCAGCTGTGAGAGAAAGTATGTTCTTATGGAGACGTAACAGATAAAATGCCCTTTTATTACAGCTGACAATAAAGATGAGGTGCATACCACTAAGAACTCCCTTTTGTCCACCATTTCATTCCCATCTGCATCAAACATGTTGAAAGCAATCCGAAAGCCTGCATGGGGCTCTGAAATCAAACAGAAAAGAATTCAATTAGACAGCCACCCTTAAATCATAAAATTGTTTTTTTTTTAAAGATATTTATGTGAAAGTTAGCTCTACGTATGCTGACTTGTTAAAATGCAGATCAGGAACAGGTACTCGGTGTAACTGATGACACCTGGAACAGAGAGAAAAAAGGAGTGAAACCCAGAAACAAAAACCGAATTGTTCCTTTTTGCAATCAAGACGGCGTCAAATAGCATCGACCGGTTAGCTCAGGGTGTTTACAGATGTTCAAAGTCGCGCTGCCGAGATAAATAAGAAGCACGCCTTCAGACGTAAGTAATCTTCACTGATAACATCTTAAAAGGTGCTTTTTTTGCTTCATGCTCAGTGTTCCCCCCTTCACACAAACACGAGCTTTACAACTGAGCTGACCTATCTGGACAACAAACCCAAACAAATTTAAGGCCCGTGGCTTCTGATCGTGTTTGGGTGACAAGGTGTAATACATTCTCGAGTGATCTGTCACTGATTGAGAATGGCCGATTCGGGCTTTGTGTCGCCTCCTTCAGCTCCCCTTTGTTGTGCGACACCGAGGAAGGGAAGAGTAAGTGTCAGGAGACATCTCAGCCGACTCAGGAGGCTTCTCTTCCCTTCTGCCTCTGAAAGCATTCCCAAGCTTTTGTTTGCTCGGGGGGGGAGATAGAGAATCGAGCGCAGATAGTTCTGGGTGACTGCTCTGGGTGTTATGGGAAAAGAATTCAGGGTTTGCTGCAGGGAGATATTTCCAGAAACACTCAAAGAGGTTAACACAGGAAGATTTAATTTTTACATTTCCCTCTAGAAGCCGGAATGAGATGATGCATGAACTGAGGTGTGCAGGGAAAAGTTCACGTTGAAAAATTTCCCATCGTCTCACCCCCAGCGCTCTCAGCTTGGCAGGTACAGCCCTATAATGACAACAGATCTCTAACCTTCAAAGCCTTAAAAAGCTTAAATGGATTGAAGAGAGAGAGAAAAAAACTTTTAAGATTCCTGCCATGTCTCACCAATACCACACACCTTCACTCCTGAAGGCAGCCTCTCACCCACCCACCACCCCTCCTCCGTTCCTGCAGTTCAGCCTCTGAGCTCAAGTAGATGTTGTTAGACAATACAAAGAATTCCACAGAAACACTTCATACAGAGTGGCAGTCCCGGAGATGTAATCCAACGCCATTCTTAGGCTTCATAATGTCCGCGGTGATCAGGGGGGTGGCCGGTGGGACATGTCTCGACACAGCTGGGTTCAAACAGCTCCCTCATTCTCTAAAGCAGCGCTTTGTTCACAGATCAATCCAGGCCTTTTTTTCCCCTGACAAAGCTGCAACGTTTAACAGCAGGATTAAAAGCCCCAAATCCCAGCATTGGCACTTAGCTAAAGCAACAGAGGGGAGAGCAGAGCAGTGAGATCTGATGCTCCACTGGCTCCTCTGACCTGCTCAGTGGGGAGCTGTGTGCAGGTCCAGGTGGGAACATTAGGAAGAGATTCACTCGTAATGACAACTTCACTTCATGCAAAGTTACTGTGAAGGTTTGCGGGTTGCAGAAATGTCACAAGCAGAAAAAAAATCCTCCACCTGTGCAGAGTGCTCCTATAAACACACTGCCCACTTTATTAGGGACACCTGATGGAATCTAACGCGATCACATACAGCAGCTCTTCATTAATTCTACTTTTATAAAGCTTCCACATTTTCACATTTTGTTGTCATAAATGTGATAATTCTGCTTTATATATATTATTGAGGTCACACTTTTAAATCTAAATCTACACCACCATCACCCACTATGACCTCGATAACAGACATAAAGTCGAATTATTACCTTTTTATGTCAACAAAATCTAATGTAGAAGCTTCTTAGCATTAGTATTTATGGCAGAGCTGTCGTGATGGATTGCATAACGTTCTACAGGTGTACTTAATAAAGCAATAAAGTTAATCATTAAGTTATAATAATTAATGTTGCACATCGTGAAGGCTGATTATTTTCTGAGCACGTCCGTGTAGATTCTTAGTCATTAATGTTTGTGGTTCTAGGAGCTTCTGTGAAAAGCAGCTAAGTTTCTGTTTAAGTTCCAGTTTAGTTTCAGTTCCAGTTAGAACTGAAGAAGTCTCTTGGATGAATGTAAACAGTCTTCAAGAACCTAAAGGAGAAGTCCAGTTGCTTTTTACTGAAGCTCTTGGGACTATTTTCTGAGAACCACAGCCTAATTAAAACGTCTGTTGATTGACTGATTGATCTTTTTGGATATAAAATGTCAAATACTGATAAAAAATTAATAAATAAATAAAAAACGCCCACCAAATTGTCATGCTGTTGGTGTAAAACCTACAAATATTCACTTAACTCTTCTACAAGTCAGTGACCAGCAGAACATCATTACCTTTGAGCAACAGGAACCAGAATATTTAACATTCTTACTCAAAACAGACAAAGTTTTGTCCAAAAAGATGCTGGTTCTTTCCTTCAAGTGTTAATTACTTAAGATAGAATGCATGTTAATTGGGAAAAATTAGGGAAAACGCATAAAAAGTAGGAAGTCTTTACAGCTTTCCAGTCTAACATTTAATGGAGGTTTGTGATGCAAAATATTATTACAGCTTTACTCAAGTCTTTCAGTTTATTTAAAGGGTCAATAAGTTTGGAATATTTTAAATAATGTCTTTACCTGGGAAAAAAATGAAATTGGCATTTTTTAACTTCATTAACATAATTTAATTTGAATTAATTTGTGTAACTTTGATGTCTTTTAGCAGCTAAATTACAACAATATGCTGTTTGTCTACATGAATGCAGCGCTGGAATATAAAAAAAATACATTTACTTCAGTACAAAGTGAAAGTACAGGAGTGTAACTTCTCAGAGGCTACTGTTGTACTTTTACCTCATTAAATTAGTCTGACAGCTTCAGTTACTCAAATTAAAAATGTTCATACTCCTCATGTGCAGTGAAAACCATGTATCTCCAAATTTGTATGTTGACCTCAATGAATAGGTGTGGCTTTATGGTTTGAGAACATTCTCCTACTTCTTAAGATATTAAAAAATATATATTTTAAAGTCCTGTAGTAGTAGTAGCTGTAAAATGCATTGTCACAATGCTGAATATGGGGCTGTTTTTCATGAAAAAAAAAGTTGCCTTTTTAGGGATATGTGGTTTTCATAGTACAATAACAGCACAAATATAATATAAACTTATAGAGTATGATGTATTGCTGTAGATCGAACTTCCCAATACTGTTTAAAGTAGCTAAAATTAGCTCAGCCTTAAACAGTCTACAGTAAAATACAGCATATTTAACCAAAAACATCATACATCAGAGTAAAACACTGAGTTTTGATAGCAGGACTTTTACTTGTAGTGGAGTATGTTCATAGTGTGGTGTGGCTACTTTTCCTTTTAGTAAAACATCATCACATTTCAACACAAAGAGTCAAATTTCCAATAATAAATAAGTAGAAATTATTTACTTGGGTGAAAACAAGCTTTTTTCTGTCAAAGAAATTCCCACTAACCCTATAATTACCTTCAAATTATACAGCTTCTCTACGGGGTTTCCGGGAAACTTCATAGTTTCATTTGAGAAACAAGCGAGGATTGTTCTGTATATTACCCACGAACCATTCGATTCCCTCCTGCACAAGGTTACCTGAGAATATCTACGACATGTTACCAGACTGATGGGCGAGATAAGATAGCGTTTACAGCCCACACTTTCTGCTCCGGATTAAGGAACAGGGACGACATGCACACTCTGAGGGCCTCGATATGACGGCTTACCAAAACAAAAGCACAAAGGGGGACGGGAGGGAGGGGAATTACTTACATTCAAAGGGATTTATGTGCAGAGCTGGAATACATGGAGAGGGTTCTTTACCTCGTTCGCGAAGATTTCTAAACAAATTAGATGATCCTTTCCAAACAGGCGGAGTATCAGTCAGCATCTTGTCTAATTCCTGCGAGAATGGAGGAAAATCCCAAATCACTCATTCAGATCCACAGCGACACGACGCAGCGACGCAGTGTTTGCCGGCATTACAGTAATTACAGAGGGTTTTAACACAGATAAGGAGGAGATCCTGGGAATCAAGAGCTTCGATGACAGGAGGAACTCACCTTTTTTGTGAGGGCCTTCCACACTCTCCTGCCTGAATAATAAAAGGAGGTGAACAGTTAGTGGGTGACTTGTATAAAAAAATAAAATAAATAAATGCTGGAAACAAAAGTGAAAATAGGTGTTTACGTGGACAGAAACACGAGCTGTGACTCTCCACGAACGCATTCCGACGAACAATAAAAGCAGCAGATAAGACGGACGCGTCGTAAAAACACCTGGCTGGGAAATCACATCGATAACGGTGTCAATAACCCTCCGCTGACACATTTTAAAGCCTGCGTCTGGGATCATAATCGCTCCTAATATTACCCTCTATGCAGGCTGGTGTATGAGGCCTTCAATTAATCTTTCAGAATCTTAAGGATTACATGTGAATAATAATTGACATGACAGCACTTGAAAATATGTAAATGAACCCTCCCTAAACATCCACATCTCTTCATTTTAACCATAAACCACCGTGATTTTACAACAAATCAGACATTAGACTATTTGTGCAGCCACATTCGCGTGTCTTCTCCGTGATTAATTTGAAAACTTTACAGCCGGCCACACACCTTCCATCGCGATCGATGGCACTAATCAGAAGATTGTCTTATCATTACGTTTTATGGCATCCATGCTAAGTTGTTTGGTCTCTGTGGGTCCCTGCGAGTTTGTTGCCACATAAATGAGCCATAAAAGTAAGGTTGCTGGTAAAGATGTCTATCTTTATGCAGGTGTTATGACTGAAGCACTTCAAGCCGTGACTTATTGTCCGATGACACTTCACAAGCCCTCAGCAACAAGAAATATTCTGGAAAACAAGAGCAGGAGGTTTTTAAGCCTGTTACCAAACCAGCGCCTGTTTCAAAGGAAGCGGAGGGTGAAAGCAGTAGAGATTTGTCTCGTGACTTCACGGACACATAATTATGGAAATGGAAGCTGACAAAAGTTGTTCAGACATTCAGAGAGCAGAAAAGACTGAGGAGGAGGTGTAGCATCTGCAGAAAATGATCCACTGATAACAAATGTCTGTACATATTTCCATAAATGTAGTTACTGAAATCCCAAATGTCATCATCCTCTATTGGGTTATTCCATTTCAAATCATCATCTGCTTTCTGCTCGATAATCTCTAATTTGCTCCATTTTTCTTTTTAATCATAAACTATATATATATCTAAAAAGGTATCTGCAAATTGTAGCTTGATATACATTCCAAGATAGAGCAGGTTTTAAAGACAGCCCATCGACCCACTTTTGGCACATTTTTTTCTCACATTGAAATTTGAGGCTGTTTGAACAACAATATCTCAGGAAGTTTTAGAGATAAAAGCCTGAATTTTTCACTGTTATGTCTCAACATGTCAGTGATTCACAATCCGCAATACTGGACAAGTAGAGCAAATAGTCTCTGATTATGGGTGAGTTGATATATGAAAAGAATAAAGCAACACCATCATGAAAATCTTTGAGCTCATATTAACAAAAAACTGATAATGCAGACGCCAACTAGGGATATTTTCTGAACCACATGTAGCTACATGACACCAAAATACAAATGAAACATATTTAATACTTTTTAAAATTAAACAATTAGTCACAAAAACAAAAAATAAAGTTAGTTTCATTTAACTTAACCTAACTGATTGCTAGAAAAGCCTGGTCCAAGTCGATCAAAGTTCTAATCTCATTAAATGTGATTCTTCTGTCGAGACCCCCAAAAAATGAATCTGTAGCTTTTTTTTTTTTTTTTGAGACAACATTTCATTTTAGAGTTAAGCAACCTGTGCAGTGCAGCATAAAATCTCTGCTGGGCTCATCATCATCAGTATCCTAGAAAACAGAGTTTCTACTCTAGTCTATTTTAACCCCAACTGTGATATTTTTCAAAACTTAAACAGGTCTGCGGCCTAAGAGTTGTCCCTCCTGCAACATCGTCTACTTATAGCTGAAGGTCCTGTGACGTACACCACCTTCAGGCAGCTAGAAACACTCCCACATGTCATTTCAGAAACACTAGAATAGTTTCAAAGAGTACGAACAGACAGTGGATATGGATGTGACTTGTTGCCTTCTCACAGTTTTCTTCTTCCTGCACAGTCTGATCTCTGTCTGGATGACCCGTTCTAATGGCCCAGTAAATATTATAGCAAAGGTTGCAGGGCTGAACCTCAGTCAAACACAAACTCCAGTTTACTACAGCTTGTGTACAAAATGTATTTATACGGTCAGCTGGCACAGAGCGCCATAGAATCCACATCGGACGGATGCAGTTACAGAAATAAATGAAGCCGTTGGTCCACTTTGGAGACAGAAGCTGCATGTTTTCCTTTTCAAACTCTGCATGTCTCCAAATAATCCCATTCATAAAATACGTTTGCACAACATTAAGTACAGAGAAAGTCACAGTGACTCTGTGTTGACTTTTCCATTATTATTCTAATTTGTTTAATCTTTAAGGAAATGCCGGCTAGAAAAATGTGACTCTGGTTCCTGGTTTAGTTTGTTTTTTGTTCCTGGAATCATTTGCTCAGCAGCAGAAATGCAACATGAGACTATTTTAATTATAAGTCAATCTACTGATTGTTTTAAAAATTGACTGATTATGTGTTTGATGCATAGAGAAGAAGAAATAAATGTCCATAGTAGTCCCGCAGGGTGTGCTAACGTCTTGAGTCAGTGCAAAATCACAAAAACAAGCAACTCCTCTCAGCCCTGAACACCAACAGCTTCTCTTAAAGGCTGTCTGGTGTTTCCGGGACGAGCTGAACAAAGTTACAGAAGCTGACTCACTCTTTGGTTCGTTCAGAGTGACGGACTCGATGAAGTTTAGCGGCGTCATGTAGAGCTGCCCCTCGACCTCCACCGAGCTGAACAGCCGGAACCTGTTCTCGTAGGACGACATGTACACGTCTCCATCGTCCAGCCCGAAGGTCTTCGTCTGGAAACACAAACACACACATGAAACACCGTCTGCAAGGTGCTTTTTCTGAAGCTTCTCTTGTCACGACAAAGCCTCGCTCGCATGGAAACAACAAAGAGGCCTTTAAATGCTTTAATTCAGTAATGGGGCTGCATGTTATGTCAGCCCTATTTTTCATCCCCGCGCTGCAGATAATGTCCCTACAACTGTTCAAACCAGATCAGAAGGCCGGACTGGTGAAGACAGAGCGGATCTCTCTGTCAGGTGGCGCGTTGCCAGGTCCACTGGGCACCGAGCAAACACCCAGGGAATGTGTGCCCCCCTCTGCTTAACCATTAAACCCCCTCCAACCTCCCCCGCCTCTCATCGAATATCAGCCCCAGTGTCCAGTTTCCTGTGTCCCTGGATTCCTCCTCGCTGTGGACACCAGCTCCTCCCGCACACACATATCAAACCAGGAATCTGTCCTCTGCAGGGAGTTTAATCGGACTAGTTTGTTTATATCCACTGTGATCTGTGGAAGTCTTTTCAACATGAGTCCGGGCTAAAGAGACTTACAAGTGCTGCTGTGCAAGAAGGAAGCACGACAGAATAACGTCAGTTTCAGTGCAAACAGCTACAACAGTGCTGCAAAAACATGTTAGAATTAGTGCTGAGATGATTAGTTAGTCATTACCAGCATCACTTCTGATAATCAGTTAACTGACAAAAAGTGTTCCTAAAAGTTTTGACCCAGTCAGACTATTTAGTTTCGTCTTGTACTTAAATAGACAAAATTGTGCCGGAAAACCCAATTTTGTTTGGTGTAAACTACAAAGTTTTAACTTAAGGAGACAGAAAACAAAGAGAAGCAGCAAAGAGTTAGATTTAAGAAGCTGGAAAATCAAGATATTTGCTTGGCACTGTAGAATAGTCTGGCCAGAAAGGTGAAGGAAGGCAGACTCAGCAGACTTCTTGTGTGCAAAAAAGGTGAAGATTTTACTCTACAGTGCTTCTCCATTCATGTAAGACTAAAAATAACAAGACAATATAAAATCATTTACAGGGGAAAGTTATTTCAAAGTTAACTTACGCAAAATAATATCACACTTTAGCAGCAAAGCCTCACCCCACTCTCCTGAGGCCGACTCTCTACTCCTTATATATGGTGCTCAATTGACACCCTGCTCACGTCAGCTCTACCATCACACAGCAGGTGACTCTTCTACAACTATGATGAAACCAAATGTGCAAACCTCATCCTTGTACACACTCCAAACTTGTAGGCATTTCTACATGTCACCCTCAAACTAAACATTTACAGCCAATCCTGATTGATCCTTTGAATACAAAAAAATCATTTATCCAAAAAGGACAAAAAAACCCTCCACTTGGTCTGACCCAGTGATGTCACTCTGACACCATAAAACCAGGAAGTGCTGGACCGGCCCACTCCCTAACACCGGTCCTGCAGGGTGGGTCAGAGCGAAGCAACAAAGAAGAGTAAGAATGAACAAAGACACAAACACTGAAACCACATTTAACCTGTGACTTAATACCTGAAAGGACTTAATTGCTGTGTGTTTTCTTTCATCTCCCATATGATGGATGGATGATTTTATGTTGGTGTTGTTCTTTCTGGTGTAGCAATTTCCCTGAGGTTTTGTACCGAAGGGATCAATAAAGTTTTATTCTAATTCTTTTATTCTAATTCTATTTCTGTGAACTGTAACATATTAACACAAACCAACCCGGGATACTGTGTGCCACAATGCTACACAAGCATGGTTCAAATTAAAGCAACACACAAGGAAACAGTGTTGTGTAATGTGTAACATGAAATGAGGACAAGTGGTGAGGAGAAATGACCCACTTTGTCACAGACACATGACTTAAATTACAAGTTTATTTGCCAGTTATATTTTTGTCAGTCAGATAGTTTATTCATTTAGTCTGTCAGCGTTAAACTGTGAGGATTTTCTGCTGCTACATTTTATTACTCACCTGTTTTATGTCACTGCATACTGACTGTAATTCAGTTCGGGGCAGCGGCTCAAACAAAACAAGCAACCAGAACATGTGATTTTACTCTCTGGGAAACTGACGGTTACTCCTCTTGTCAATTAATCATTGATTTATTCCTCGATTAGTTGTTTGGTCAATAAAATGTTAGAAAATTGAGAAAAATGTCGATCAATGTTTCCCAACGCACAAGATGACAAATGTCTTGTTTTACCCAAAACCAAACAGTTTTCAGATTGATGCCATAGAGGAGGAAAGAAACCAGAAATACAGACATTTAAGAAGCTACGAATAGAGTATTACTCAAAATAATTGGCAAATAATTTAAGTTTTCACATACTTGGTCAATTAAGCTGATTCTGATGTGAAAATAATTAGCTGCAGCTCTGCTTCCTAAGTAAGATCATTACTGGGGACATCTGTAGACATTTGAAGTAAACACATTTTAAATCCAAAAAGTGAGACTTCCCAAATATAAATAATTCAGAATTACCAGCTGTTACAAGCCAGGTCCCTTATTTACTATCTCTCATATATTATTCAAAACATTTTGTTGGAACTTCCATCAGAGGCTCTCTGACATCAACAACGCAGAACGATTATCACGTCGGCTGAATTTTGGGGCCGATATTTGGCATTTTTCCAATTACCTACATCACTATTTTTATTAACTGATTATTGATAAATGAACCGAGCTACTGTAGGTCTGCTGCAGCTGCCTCTCTGTCTGCTCTCTCTGTTGTCTCAGCAATGTCTCCTGGCAGAGAAGCAACCCACAAAAACACAGCCGTGGCCACAAACCAGGAAGTGAGCTACTTTAGCAGCAGGAGGCCCCTGATTAACCTGGAACAGTGTCTGGAAAACTAATAGTTCTAATAATAATTGATCAGATTTATACAGCGCTTCTCTAGGCATTCAAAGACACTTTACACCGTCAACTATTCATTCACACACATTTATTCCGCTGTTGGTAGCTACGATTGTAGCCACAGCTGCCATTCTGCCCTCTGACCACCATCTCAATCCATTCATACGCATTCACACCAGACAAGGTGGTGAAGTGTCTTGCCCAAGGACACAACGACCATGCCACAGGTTACAGGTTACAGAATTGAACCGCCGACCTTCCGATCATTGACCGACTGGCTGTACCACCTGAGCCACAGCCGCCCACAGAAACTACAACAAAACTAGTCTGTGAAGATTCTCAGTCACCCAGGTCATGGTTGTTCTTATAGATTAATTATGGCAACTGGACTTGCTTGAGTTCCGTGAAGACGTTTCAGACCATCCCTCAACAGAGGTGGAGGTCTGAGGCATCATCTCTCACCTGTTTACAGTTCAGTCCTAAGATCTCTCCCCAGGAAGATGAAACTGCATTCACACCTAGCCACAGAAGACCCTAAAGAACCCCTTTGTGGTAGGGGGAGCACTAACGACCCACATAACGAGGGGGAGGAGCAACAAAACCCCCAATTGTAACCGAAACTCATGTGTTAACGGCTCCTTTAGGATATAAGTATCTGGATCTCCCAACTAGTGATGAAGCCTCCTGGATGAGAGGTGAAACTCAAGCAAATCCAGTTGCTACGATTAATCTACAAGTATAACAAAACTACAACTAACAATGCTTCAGGATCTGGACCTTAGTGGGCAATAAAAGTGATGCAACAGTGAACGATTAAGATAACAGAAAAGAACAGCAGACAGAACTACGGGAGTCAAACTGATCAGTATCATTGAACAGAGTGTCTTAACATCCTGTGATGCTCTGACATCATCACTCCTGTTGCCATCTTACAGATTAATCCATATTAATGAAGTAACCTCGTTATGGATGAGAGGCTTCCTGCTATCACATGCTGTCAAAATATAACATTTCGTGTATAGAATGCCTTTATTGTCACTATACACATGTCCAATGAGATTAAGAGCAGTTCCTTCAGTGCAACATAGAATAAAGAGCAAAAAAATAAAAAGCATCAGTTTCAAATATCGGCTATTTCTTGGTCACCAATTATCGGCACTGATATCAGCCTGAAAACCCTACATCAGTCGATCCCTAACATGTAGTGGATGTTGTTGTTTATCCTCCTAATAAATAATGCAAACACAACAATGCATGCTTTTAAAATACATTCCACCCATTATGACCTCTCCACTTGCAGGATCAGCAGATATGCAGCAAAACTAAACCTTCACCTATGGCTGCTGTTAGGTCACGTGATCCTTATTTTGCCTTTTCAGCACCCAAAGGTCGCGGATAGCTCCGACTGATCACCACTCGCACTAATTAAAGCTGTAATTACATGTTGTGAGCACGAAGCGATGGAGGATTCTGCAGCAGAAGCTCTGATTCAGGTCACTGCTCGTGTTAGAACCCAGAAAGAGCAGCATCTATCCCGGTGCTGGTGGTTCCACCGAGCTGAACGTTGACACTAAACGCCTGCACTGTACCTTATCGGTGGCAGAAACCGCCGGCAGCGCCAGATGCACGAGTCGAGCCTCGACATGGCTCCTGATCCCGGGCCGCCCGCGGTAGTAGAAGGCGGCTGCAGCTGCTCCGGCCGCCGCGGTCACGCAGGCTCCGGCGGCGATCAGCCTGGACGGTCTCTGTTTGGTGAACGTCCCTGATCTGGAGCTGCTGGTGAGGGAAGGGAAGAGCCTGCGCAGCGCGGCCATGGCTGTTTACGCCGAGGTGTCGTAAGCAGCAGGACACGGAGGAGCCGCTCCGAGCTCGCGAGAAATCTCGTGGGTGTTTGACGGGATTAGAGGGCGTCAGGTTGTCAGAGTGAAGGAACTGTGGAAGTAAACACTGGGGGCAGATTCTGTGTCACCTCTCGTGATTTTTACTGTGTTTGAATTTAAAGTGATGCAACTTTACGCGCGACATCAACTCTCCCTGCTGCGTGTCTCTTATCTTCTGTCCCGGGAGAAGCAGGAATAAAAAATAAAAAAAAAGGAAAAAAAAATCCCTGCCAGGGCACGTCTCCTCTGTGACAGCCCCGCCCATCACTCGTCCTGTGGTTCTGCACCTGCCTCACCACCTCTGCCACTCCAGGAGCTGCTCTACCTGCACTGCAGCGTTTCCTGAACTCCTCTCCTGCGCTGCGGCTCCATCCGCTCAGCCTCCTCCGCGGACAAACATGAAGCTTCCAGCTGAGGAGGAGATCTGCTGAGGTTTTGGTGAATGTTTCATGTCAGAAGAAGGGGAAGAGAGAAATCCACGCGTGTCCTTGCAACACGGGGGACATGTGCTAAGTAACGGAGGAGGGGGACGTAAACATGCAGTGAAGTGACGCTGGCAACCAGGTAGCCGAGTACGCACAGAGCGCTCCCTCCGGACCTCCGCACTGAACTTTACCCGCTGCGCTTTGACGCGATGGCTGCTGGAGCTGCTGCTGCTGCTCTGGGCGAAGTTGGAGGCGTCCTGCACGGCATCGACGGTGTGGCGCACGTCGGGTCCCATTTCTTTCTGACCCCACTCGGAGAGAGTCCCACGCTGCTGGGGGAGCACCTCATACCTGGGGACAGGCTCTCCAGGAGCACCACGGCGGATTTAACGCACCTCAAAGGGATCCTGAGGAGGAGACAGTTGTACTGCAGAACTGGGTTTCACCTGGAAATACTTCCAGATGGCACCGTGCAGGGGACGAGGAAGGACCACAGCCGATTTGGTAAATATTATTATTATCATTATTATTATTATTATTATTATTGATATATTTTGGCGCAAAAAAATATGAATTACCATGAAGGGGACGAGGAAGGACCACAGCCGATTTGGTAAATATTATTATTATTATTATTATTATTATTATTATTATTGATATATTTTGGCGCAAAAAAATATGAATTACCATGAAGTTTGTAACATTTAGTGTAAAACAAAAAGGAGGAAGAAGGAACAGGATAAGAATAGAAATGCTTTGGTGAAATTCTGCACTGGGCTGCTGACAAGAGTTGATGTCTGAGCGTCTTTGATACCACTGTGTTATTTCCTGCAGGTATTTTGGAATTCATAAGTCTTGCTGTGGGTCTGATCAGCATCAGAGGGGTGGACAGTGGACTCTATCTGGGCATGAATGACAAAGGAGAGCTGTATGGTTCTGTAAGTACCACATTTACTCATTTGTTCCTTTTTTCCTCCTTTGTAATGACCAACAGAGAGGGAAAAAATCACCCTAATGAATAAGATAAATGTGTGTTAAGTCAAAACTTCCATCCTGCTGTTTGTTTCCAGGAGAAGCTCACGGCCGAATGTGTCTTCAGGGAGCAGTTTGAGGAGAACTGGTACAACACATACTCGTCCAACCTCTACAAACACGGGGACAAAGGGACGCGTTACTTTGTGGCATTGAATAAAGACGGGACGCCAAGGGACGGGACTAAATCCAGGCGGCACCAGAAGTTCACACACTTTCTGCCCCGGCCTGTGGACCCCGACCGGGTGCCAGAACTGTACAGGGATATTCTGGGACACAGCTGAGACCTGGAAGAGCCTGGTCCGGATCAGGAATAGCTGCTTTACAAAAAGCCCTGAGAGGCAGGCAGTGGGAGCAGAGCGGGAGGCAGGCGGGGATGCAAGGCTGGCGGACAGCAGCAGCAGCAGCAGCAGCAGCAGCCCGACCAGCAGGGATAAAGGCACCGGGGGGCCTCCTGTAGGAATGCACGGGGCCATCTCTCAGCAGCCAGGACGACGGGCTAGAATGTCTGCGGGCTCGGCATGAGGAGGTCGTTTGTTCCAGAGCTGCGTGGAATAGGAGACAAAACGGGGCCGAGAGGAGCATCTCCTCTGTGGGACATGGACGTCTGTGGGAGTCTGTAAAGTCACAAGAGTTGTGTTGGAGAGCCGTGGTTTGCTTAGAAGGACTTTGAAGGAATTCAGTTTTTAACAAAAAAAAAGATATTCTTACCTGTGTCTAGATCTGCTTTAAAAGAGCAAAGTGTAAAAGAAAAATTATTTATTCATTTTAGATACATATATATTTATGTTATATATTTATTTATTTGAGAATATATTTTTTACAGTTAGAATCACGCAATATAGAAAAACCACTAGAGACTGTATCGATTATATAAAGACACTGTACTGTTATGTCCTTTATTCTGGGAGAGAGAAAAGAAAAAGCTCAGCAGGTGATACGCTGTAATATAACCAGAAACATGACTTATATTGGCAAAATTCTGACAGAACTCTCACACCTGATGTGCATTTTTATCACAATACGGCCGCTGGGAATCAATTGTTTGTCTTTTCGACGTGCTAATCATGAAAACACAACTGTTACATGTGTTCTAAAGGGAATCTAAAGTCAACAAACTGACAATATAAACAATAAATTGCTCGAAATCTGATCAAAATGCTTATTTTTTTTGTCATAGGATCAGGCATGAAGGTATTCTGTTTATTGCTCACTGTGTGCCCACCTATAATCAATGTTCTCTCAGAAAAAAAGAGAAAGAAAAAAGTGTACTTTCCTGCAGAGTTTAAACATATAAACCCGCTTACGAGATCAATGTTGTCTTTCTTTATGGACGCCGTTGTGCCCGATGCACGCATAAAACTTCAAAGCCTCCCTCCTGAACGTGGAGGCGGCTCAACGACACGATGGGGGCCAAATAAAATCTGACCTTTAGTTCAGGCTCTGCAACTTTAGCAGCTGTATAAAAGCGGAGGTCACAGCGATAAGGATTAAGTAACCCACTGCTCACAATTTGAGTTCAGCCCCGTTGACATGTCGCATTAAAGAATGGAAGTCAAGGTGGCCAAAAAAAATAACAAAACCACAAGTAAAGGTTTAATCTCTTGTTTTCAGACTGTTTTTATCTCTTTATGTTAACAGAAATATTATTATTATTGCAGGCGGGAGTTGAATTTGTGATTTATTTTCCAGGAGCCACTATCTCATATCTGAGCACTGTTGCCTCCACGGTTGGGAGCAGATCTGTGTTGAAGCATGAAAGCTCGGCCTGTGATCTGTGAGTGTTTTTGTGTGTGTGATGGTGAGCCAGTGGGGGTGTCTCGATGTGGATATTCAACCCTGCTGCCAACTCTCTCTCTCTCTCTCTCTCCCTCTCTCTCTCTGCCGTCTTACAGCGCGATACTGTGGGACTTTCCCACCTGCACACCTTGAACATCAACAACGCTGCTGCCGTCGATTAATGACAGCATCCTGGAGTGTATTATAACCTGCAGCGCACGTGGACATCCCCCCTCTTCTGTCCATCCAGTAAACACATGCAGGCTTATTGCAACATGAAAAAGACTTCATCCTGCTTGTTTTTTTTTTTTTGCAGAGAAACTGTCGCTGCTTGTCTTTCTCGTAGCCTCTTCTAGAAAAACCCAAGCGCATGTCCATGACTTTGACCCGCAGCTTCTTTTCTGTTGTTGTTGTTGTTGCGATACCTCTAAAGTTTCAGTGCCATTACCTTTGCAAGCCATGAAAAGCAGACTTTGTGCAAATCTAACCCCTCTCCGCCCCCCCTTACTTTTTGACATTTTGAAGGTCATCCCTCTAAACACGCTGGAAAGCCTGACTTGTGATACCTGATGCCCAGAAGTGCTCTCTGGCACTTGTTTAACCGATGTTTTCGGAGTCTACTTGGCCCCCGAGACAGATGCTTTTGTTCCACCTACTCCTCCTCCTCCAGGTGGTCGCTGAAAACACTTAAACCCCTCATCTGCACCCACTC
The DNA here is from genome assembly GCF_000690725.1 of Stegastes partitus. Classification (NCBI taxonomy): domain Eukaryota; kingdom Metazoa; phylum Chordata; class Actinopteri; family Pomacentridae; genus Stegastes; species Stegastes partitus. Next base: position 40,592 of record NW_007579963.1, read on the forward strand.
TGGAGGGCCGACTCACACGCTTAATGGACGCTCCCTGACTTTCATCGCCTCCTCAGCGGCGGCCTTAAAGGGCTCTCGAGGAAACCAAATCAAGTGTGCACTGGTGTGTGTGTGTGAATATGGCATGGGTCCACGGGCAGGTGTGGAAGTCAGTGATCTTCCTTGTCTATCTTCACAGTCCAGTCAGACAGCGCAGGTGTTCCCTCAGCACTCAGGCTCTCACACTCTGATCTCAGCCCTGCTGTTTGTCAGCTGGGGATATGACTTAGCAGGAGGAGGGTGGAAATATAGCCGGCTTTGTTGTCTGCCCCCAATTATCAGAGAGCATAATTTCTATATTTAGAAGGCTGCGTTTGGGGAAGACAGGGGAGGTGCCGAGAAGCTCACCTGTTGCTTTAAAGCTGTGGCCACTTCTAAGAGTGTGTTTGCGCAGGGATGGTGTCTGCAGCTTTGTGTCATTTCAATCCTGCAACTATTGATTTCAGGCTCTTTGTTGTTTGTTTATTCCTTAGTAAATTGCCGTGCGCACAAATTATTAGCTGCATGTGTGTTTATGGGGATTACAGCAGAAGTGTAAGTATAGCGTTATCCACTTGATACTTTTGGGCTTTTATCCGAGTCCAGAGAGAGAGGCATTCCGGAAAAAAATCCACAGCCGCTGTTCCCGAATATCCAGAAGAGAGAGAGAGAGAAAAAAAAAAAAAGAAAATCATCTTTCACACTTCCTGCATTGTTCTTTGTTTGAGTTCAATCATTTTTTTAGTGTCATAGCTGAGAGGATTTTGTGGTCTGCAGTTCACAAGCAGCAATTAGAGCGGCATACCTGATTTCCTGACACCTCACATCGCGAGCTGTCAGCTCCAGCGGAAAATATGCTCCTCTGTTTGCATCTCCATGGAGACATTAGTAGAAAAACAGCGATTTTTAGGTGTCGTGTGGAACAAAAAAAAAAAAAAGAGGAGAAGCTGCGGCATTGTCATCTCTGCAGAGGTTGAGGCTCTCTGTTAACAAGGAGCCCCGAGTGAAGAAAACAGCATTTTGCAGTCGCTGACAGTGTTTTTGTTGAACTAAAAGGATGTGAACACGCAGTACCTGCAGGAGGAATCTGAGCTGGTTCAACAAACACACCGGAAGTTTTCAACACTGAATGTTAAGTAAAGAAAATATTATGAAGTCATGAAGTTCCCTCACGCAGTGCAGCTTTGACGAGTTACTTACATTTACATAATTGTACCTTAGTGGCCTTTTTAGGCACTTTATACTTCTACTTTTTTTTAAATAAAGATTTAATTTATCATCTTTTATTCAACAGGACATAATAGAGAAACAGTGACGTGCAGCAAATGGTCCAGTCAGTGTGAAACTGAACCAGAAATCCACCGAGCAGAGAGCATGTGATGCAACTTTAACCTGGTTTTAAAGACAAATATTATGCATTTTGCATGACTACATTCATTTGACAGCTCTAGTTACTTTAAGGATTACGATTTTATACATGCAAATAATCCTTTTATAAAAAAAAATCAGATTTGCTGATGATTAAAATCCATCTCTGGTTGCTGATTTAACTCCTAAAAGCTCATCTCTGTGTATCAATGTTACATAATTATAAATTTTACGACCAAAATATTCCCTTTCTGCTTTAAGATGTGCAGATCTATAACGTCTCTGCCTCTCTCTCAACCAGCCGTCTCCCACTCGACGCAGCTCAAGCACTCCAGCTCACCTACACCTCTGCACTGTAAAGCCGCTCAACAATACACAATGGTGAGTTGTATTGTTGGATTAATTCCGCCATACATGTTGGAACCAGAAGTCCAATCTAAAAAAAGAACAATGATACACAAAACCCCACCCTTTTGTTCTGTTACGTACCTCACTGGTATGCTGCAGTTTCAAGATCATCGGCCATAACCTTGATGTCTTGTTTCACTCATGATGCATCTTCCAGCCTATGGGAGACACTGTATGGACACATTAACGAGGTTTAAAAAGGGAATCACTGGAGAGGTCTTTAAAGCTAAATGTTACTTACAGAATAACAGTGAAGCTAAATGCTCCACCATGTTCAGCAGCTTGCTAATAACTTTGTGAGTTTGCTGTTTGGTGCTGAGCAGGACAAAGGAACTCTTTACACATTTAGTTCATTACAAAAAGTTTCAAACAGAAGCCAACACGCTGTCTTACTTGCAAAAGGGCATTTATGAGCAACCTTTCAGTGCTGGACCTTCATCAAAGAGGGAAAAAAACACATCCTAATGAAAGTCTAGTTCTGAAATGTTGCTAATAAACACATTTTTGCAAGTTAGACAGTCGCCAGGAGTGTGTTGTAAACTTTTAGGGATCTGATTCTAAAAGCAAAGTTGACAAAAACAGTGAGAATAAACCAAACCAAGAGACTAAATGTCTGTTTAACCAAAACAAGGAGCTTAAAGATGCTAAAATGTTTCGTGGAGCACAGATTTGATGTTACACACCTAATGTTAATGTAAAATATTAGTTAGCAGCTTTAAGGCCACGTTTACACATAGCTGGGTATTTACAAAAATGGATCTATGTTTTAAAAAATAACATTGTTCACACCAGATCGCTTTCAAAAAAATCTCAGTTTACACAAACCCGCATTAACACGTCATTAAGAGCTGCTATGAGCAGCCAAACCTATAGGGGGCAGTGTAGCGAGGAGTATAAAGCCACGCTAGCCAATCAGAATCCTGGAAAAAAAAACGTAAAGACAGAGTTTTTCCAAATCTCCACTTTGGCCGGAGTTTTCAGATATGATCGTTTTCGGTGACTTGTAGCTTCGTTTACATGTAAACCAAAGACCCAAACGCATTGAAATATCGTTTTAGCTACATGTAAACAGGACCAAATTCTCTGGTAATGTTACAATTTGGTTTAATATATATCCTGACTTTTACATTTTACTCTTTCTGTACTTTCACCTGTTTTTACGTGTTTTCTTTATAAATCACTGTTGGAGTTTAAAGCAGATGCAGATAAAGACGAGAATCCTTATGGAACCGGGTGTCTGATAAGTTAGTCGGTGGAGGTCTTTAAAAACTTTCATCCCCCCCTCTCCTCACATCTGCTGACCAAACCGGTGTGAGTCCCTCCGGAGCAGCCGTGTCACCCCCTTCCTCTGGCCCATGTGTCCACATTACAGAGTCACAAATTAGGTCTTGACATTTGGACGCTATAATTGCTCCCCTGAAAAGCATGAGGCATCAATTAGGCTCTCAGCACCATGACAGGTTATCCCTACAGGACATAATCGCCGTGCTGGACCGCTCGGCTGGACCGTCCCACACAGCACACATACATCGTTAACTGGTGGGTTTTTTACGGCCGTCGTTTCGGGCCGGGCTATAAAACTTGCCGCTGCGGTTTGTAAACACTTCGCCGCGTTCAGTCACATGAAATAATCATTCTGAAGTGATGGCTGTGTGACAATAATGTGCGTGGAATCCATGCTGGGGGAGTGGCAGCGGGTCTGAGGCCGCCGCGGCACTAAATAACAGCACACATCCCTTTGATTTCCCGACTCCGCCGCTGCCTGGCAGTCTGTGCTCCCACAGGGCGTGGAGATCTTTAGGGTCAGAAAAAAGGTCAATTGGTTCATTTCCATAGCTTCCACTTTTAACATTCTTGTAGGCTTTGGAAGCAATTCAATCAGCAGCGAAAACACTGGCGAGCAGTTTGAAATTACCAGCAGTCGCTAATGATGCAGCGCACTCATAAACAAGATGGATGTCAACAGAAAACTGAGAAATGCAACATAAACCGCTTGTAGCTCGGAGAGGGTTTGATGTTTTTCAGTGTTGAGAGAAATTTGGCAGAAAGGACAGAATAGTCAACATTGTAAATCATAAAGCTTTGAAAAGTGCAAACATGATGTATGAGTGATGACTTGTAATTATGTTTTTCTTTTTTGTTTGGGGAGATCACAGATTAATTGTACTGTTTATTTTACTGTTTTATATCATGGCGGGTGTTGGGCACGCTACTTGAGAAGTCTAGTAAGCCAAGCTAACAGCTGTACACGAAATGAAGCTTCACTACACTGAAGATATTCTGAATTAAATGCAGCGAGCTGAGTTACACCAAAAGCAGCTTAGGACATCAAAAAACACTTATTTTTTTAATTAATTTTGCGGAAAAACAACTAGCAGCTGTTTGCAGACTGCGCTCAGGATTGGTAAATGTGTCACGGTCATACAGAAGATCCTGTGTCAGCTACACGTAGTCTATGTATTGATGCACGGTGGTGGCATCATGTACCGAGGAACCCTGCTGCAGCCTGCAGAACAGTGAAAGGTTTAATGTGGACTGATTTGATTGGTTTAAATGTCAGACGCAGGCATGATTAAAGGTTGATTTTATTAGTTTGTACAGGAGTTTGGGTGGTACCGGTTTATAGTTCCAAAGTTTTACAGGCACGTCTCACCACTTGGCAGCCATCTTGGTAACAGCCCAATGTATTTTTTTTTTTTTTTTTTTTTTTTTTTAAATAAGATTAAGGCCCTATTGAAAGGAATGTGTAGAAAGTTATACCTGGAATTTCAATTCTCACCATTACATAAAACCTAGAATTACCAGTTAAATCTGAATAAAATCCAGACTTTGCTCCTAAAATAATGTTTTCAAAGCATTTTCCCTGCAAGTAATGCACACAGTTTATTGACACCAAGCATGCATCAGTGCATCAACATGACTGACTCAATGTTCTGTCGGTTCAGCTGCTACAAAGCAGTATTGCTGCAACTCATTTTCATTGTTGATTATTTTGCTGATTACTTTCTTGAATAATCACTTGGTTGTCTGGTGTTCACAATCTTATTAAATGGTGAAAAATGTCAATCAGTGTTTCTAAAAGCACAAGATGGTATTCTCAGATGTCTTATTCTGTCCTCCGATGTTCAGTTTACTGCCATAGAGGAGCAGAGAAACTAGAAAAGATTCAAAATTAAGGAGCCAGAATTAGAAAATTTGGACTTAATCAATTGCCAAAATAACTGACGAGTAATTTCAGAGTTAGCATATAATTGATGAACTGACTAATTATTGCAGCTCTACATAGAAAATGTGTGGATATGTTGGAGGAGAGGCGGGACATGCGTCATACAACCACCACCTTTTTCAGAATTCTCCCATAAATATCTAAAGGGCGACTACTTTAGTGGTGACTTTCCTCCCCAATAACATATTGGTGATATTAATGTCATACATAAGTGCCTCTATGCTTATATGTCCATGCATGGTGGTGGCATCATGTACCATCTTTATTGTTATTTCAGACTGCGATAAATGCTCCATGCTGTTGGTTTAGAAAGGCTCGTAGCTTGTGTGGATGCTACCACACAGCTGGATCAATAAAAAGGGGTTTGACGCTGTTTGATTCAGAAAACGTTACCACCAGGTTTCTAAAAAAATGTAATTAAACTGCCCAACACTGATAATTGCTGCATAAAAATCAAATAAACACACTAATTTATGTGGTTAACACATAACTACATTTGACATTTGAGTAGCCGGTGAGCAGGATATTCTTTCTGGGGTCCACACAACACATATACAGTAATTTAAATAAAAATCATTTCATTAATGCCACCAGAGGGGAAAGCAGAGTCTACAGCCCTGTGACTCTGATAATAATTGCTCACAAGCAAGCTTCGATCTGCCCTACATAATTATTAAACTTTAAATGTCCTATTTAATTTATTTTATGCTTTTGTTAACTTTAGGAGAAAGCCTTTTATAGACTGCTAGAGAATGCCTTTTTATAGACTCCTGCAATGTCTTTTTATAGACTTTTAGTGCTTTTTGCAAGGCCCTAATAGACTCTTTGTCTTGCACACATTTTACTCAGGGAGTGCCTTCAAAAATTTCATTGTGTTGCTGTCATGCACCGTATTAAAATGACAATAAAGCCTGTAGTTTTCAATACGTATTCACGATGACAGTGCTAGCGTAGCAGTGCCTCAGATGACAGCCTTAAACACTCACAGATTAATCATTACAAATTAATGACAGTGATACTAAAAAGAAAAAGGGGAGCGGTCCTAAAAATCTGATGCAAGAAAAACAAGCCTTCCTGTGTTCATCAACAGATTACCTCACTGCGTGAAGTCAGGCTGTCACTTAAGTATGTTTGCCTTGATACATCATACCAAGTGTAATTGTCTATTTTGACCATAAGGGCAGCAAACGCCAAAGTAAAGAGTCCAGCTATGTGTAACGCTGCCTGGTTAAAGAGCTCGACGCAGGAGGACTGTACTCGCTGGCGACCAGCGAAAGTGGAAATGTGCTTTGTTGCCCCTCAGTCAGGCGGAAAATTGCAAACCCATTTGTCATTGTGTGCCAAGATGCAGAGGTCACTCAATGGATTCCTTCATGACAAGCTTACGGAATCGAATGTTTTTCCACGGCCTCACCCTTTCACACCTGCACCTCCAGGTAAAATAACAAAACAAGAGCAGAAGGAGAAAAGAGGGCTTAGAGCGAGAGACTTAAAGACAGGGGAGAGAAAAACGATATGCGAGAAGAATTTGCCGTGAAACCCTGCACGTCTATTGGCCATTTCAGCTCATTTGAACCCAATATACATTTAGCTCACAGTGGCAGATGAAATGCCGGCGTTTGGCCAACGTCCAAACCCGGAGAATACCACTAATTATTCCTGCGTGTGACCACAGAACATTCTTACAGGCTCAAAAGGATGTTGTTTGTTTTCCTGTCGCTGAAAACAGCAACTGCTTGATGCTTGAGATAATAAGAGTAACATTTGACAGAACTTTTCCACTGCTTGATTGACTGCTTAATCCTGCGAAGAGGCTCCGAGCTGCAGCACATCCGATGCACGTGGAATACCAAAGACAGATACCAACCTGATCCTGTTTTCAAATCAAGATCTTGCTTTAATCGTTTGAGTCACTGCGTGAGCAGTGAAAAAGTGATGAAATAAAGACTGCAGAAGGTAAATAGGGATCGATGTCAAATTCAAATTGTTCTTCTGCTAGTTTCGTAGCCAAGATGATACTTAGGGCATTTTACACTAAAAAAAAATGTTGTTGCCAGATATATTTTTTTAGGATGTTGATTTGTTCTTGAGTATTTTAATGCAGTCATTCCAATGAAAGGATGAGTGAAATCTTCTGTGGCTAAATGTGACAAATACTTGTCAATCACAAGGTAGTCAGGCCATAAAACAAACCCTGCTTTATCACCTATTTTCCTCTAAACTGGACTATTATTTACAAAGTGAGAATCAAG
>NW_007579963.1:48537-64132 GCF_000690725.1 Stegastes partitus
GGACAATTTAGAATCACCAATTAACCTCAACATGTTTTTGGACCTTGTGGGAGGAAGAAGGAGAACCTGGAGAGAACCCACGCTGGAGAACATCCAAACTCCACACAGAAAGACTGCAGGTTGGGATGCAGAGAAGTTAGTCTCAAATATTCACATAGATCTTCAACCTAGCAACACTGAAGATCTGTACAATCAGTTTGGAAAAATGCAGTTTCAGTGGTTTATTTAGTATCTGACCAAATGTGAAATACAGTCTCAATCTTCCCTTCAGTTCCTGATTTATGGTGTTAAATAATAAAGTTGACCTTTGACCTTGTGGATATAAAGTCATCACTTTATTGTGTTATACATTTGTGTAAAATTTAGTCATAATTTGTGTATGATTTGTCAAAAATGTGTTTTGTGAGGTCACTGTAACCTTTGACCGTCGATCTATCTGATCTGATCAGTTCATCCTTAAATTTAAGTGAATTTGAAGACATTCACAAAACTTGTTCCTGAGAATTCACATTCAAGAATGAGATGGATGGACAAAAAAAAAACCCAAAACAACACAATGCTTCTGGGGCTGATACTGAGAAATAAGCATTACCTGTGACCCAAAAGGAATTTTGCCACAGAGCATAAATACAAAATATGCATAATCACTCTTTGTACGTTTTATACCATGACAACTTAGTGTAACATTTCTGCAACCTAGAAATACAAACTCTATGCCTTCTGTTATCTGGAGATCAAACTGCCCAAAGGAAAGAGACAAACTGGACTCAGAACAAACCAGAAAACTGGAAAGTTTTGGGTAATTTGCATAGACCCACTTTAAAGTGTGAAATTCCTTTTGCATTGCGCTCAGAGCTCTTCTCGTTAAGTAATCCCGAAATAACAAAATCCGTTTTCCTTCCCCTTCGAGGAGCCTGCTTTCAGTAATTGTGAGCAGGTTATCTGTGTGACAAGATTTCTCCGCAGATAGAGTAAACAGGGCTTTGCAATACAGTACAATAATCTGTGGCTCTTACACAGTCACATTGTATAAATCACAGGGCTAAACGGGAACAAGCCCCGGCGAGTCACGAAGCTCCGAGTGTGCCGCTTGAGTCGCGGTTGTTTTGGAGAACAGGAGGGAGCCTGAGCCAACATGGAAAACCACTTCAGAGGAATCAATGTGAATCAATAGACCTGTAATCTGCTGCAATGCCGGAGCTACATTCAGGGCCCAATTATGCGTAGTGTACGTAAAATACAAGCTGGGTGAAAGTAGATTAAAACCGTTTACATGCGATGATTGTAACCTCAGATCACATGTTGGAAACAGGAGGTTTTACGGCGTGCGAGCTGCTGCTGCTGCTGCTGTGGCTGCTCTCGCTGTGATCTCTGGGAGTGTTGGCGGTGCAAAATGTTGTGGGGAACTTCAAACAGGCGTTGCAGCAGAGCACAGATCCTCCTCCACAGTAATAACCTTGAGTGCTTCTGGAAGAAGGAAATCCCCTGGCCAGGAAAGACACATCACTCCACTACAGAGGCAACGAGACGGGAGGTTTAACACGGCCAACAGACTCCACCTCTACATGACAGCACACAGGATGGTGGATGATCACCAGCGTTGTAGTAACAAACGTTCACATTTTCACGATTTTGAAGCCGATGTGCTTCATATTGTTGCAAAACAGCAACAAATCTCGTCTTTGAGGATAAGACAGAATTACCTCATATCCAGGTGTGTAAGTCAAACAAGGAGGGCTTATTTATACAGCCTAAAGGCTTTACAAGCTGTGGGTATAGCCTTAGACCTCATTTTGGATTAATGACAGAAGTAAAATGTTTAAGAAAAGAAGAAGAACAGAATTTGGGTCTGTCTTCTAGATTCAGACCTATTGTAGTGTCTGAACACGTAAAACTCGATAAAAAAGCTCCTAAAAACTCAAGAAAAACTAATTATGACAGGATTATGTCTCAGGCTTCTTGTACTAATGTGTAAAAGAAGAGAGAAGTTGTGCGTACTGCTGTTTTTCTTGCACTAAACATCACTGAAAAAGGAAACATTTCAGTCCTTAGACATTAATTACGTGAAAATAACAGACAAAGAACACGACAGAGGCAACACTTTCACAGGCTAAATCCAATAAGAAGGCACAATCCATCATCAAAACTGGAGATTCAGCCGACAATAAACAGCAACTATGTTGATGTATACCATGAAAATTAACACATTTAACTGATTTGTGCCTCAGTTTTACCTGCTCAAGGTCACAGAACTGAAATTTTTATATATATTTACAATGAAATGAATGCAACAGTGTGCAAGAGTTTCCTCGTGTGCACATGTCTGCAGGAAATATTAGTTGTGCATGAGCCTTCACATGTGCAGCAGCCACTTCCATCTCAGTGGCAGGATCTTTAGAAGACCTCTTATGGACCCGTATTAATCAGAATCTGTCCCAGGATGCTGCCTACGACTGCAGCTCTCTCCAGCTTATCACAGATTCTCAGGTTAATCAGCAGAGCCTCGAGCAAACCTTTGTTTTGCCGAAGCCTGCATTTCCCCGCAGTATCAAAGGCAACATGAAAAAGCAGGAGGAAGAGAATCCGCCCTTCAAAGGAGACTTTTGGACACTCTATAGAGGATCGTACAGTAAAATCAGCATGCAGTGGAGTTAATGGGATTAAATATTGCTGTTGTGATGGACTTTATTGAGATTTTGAACAAATATAAAGTGTCTGGTTGGCTCTGGTTCTGCACAAACCCAGGTGTGTTTTAACATAATAACAAACAACCATGATGACTTGATTGTAGCACCATTGGTTCTGCAGATGTTCATATATCATAAAGTAGAGCAAACCTTGTCCAAAATAACATGCTAAAGTCTCACAACCCATCCTCAGAAGTGGTTAAAGCACAAAAGTGTTGCGCACAGCCAGACAAACAACCCTAATTTAATTTTACACACTGTAAAACTTAAGACAGACAGTTAGAGGAATTACTCTTCTCTTGTTGATTTAATTACAACTAATTCAATCTAAAATATTACGTGTTTATTTTCAGAACCTTTTAGAGCTTGTAAACATTAGTCGCATGATTTGAGGCGTTTTGATTTGAAGTAATGAGTTAAATTAATCTGCAGCTGAGAGTTTATCCAACTCATTAAATCACATTTTTAAAGAAAGAACAGTAAAGTGCTAGCAGATTTGTTTGCGAGTTAAAACTCTCCTGGGTGCCGTCTTTTATGGCTTGAAGAACTCGTTCACATTGTGTAATTCAAGATGCATTAAATCCTGGTTGTTTCTTTACACAACGATAAAAAACACAAAGAAGGTTAGTATTGGATTCAGTCCTGCACACAAGTATTAAATCAACTGCAGGAAACCTCAAGTGTTCAATGTGACGAATGTCTGAGAGGCTAAACAGTACATTCAATTTAATATCTTATGCTGACTGAGATAGTTTCACGTTTCAAAACTCATGAGACGACACTGAAGTAATTATTCAACCTTAGTTTGTCTACCAGGCTGTCCCTGGGCCATGAGCTGTCCCATGATGGTACCTAAATGTCCTTTAAAGTGGCCAAGCCCTTTATTATGGATAACTTTAAGCCTTAATTCAATTTAAACAGGTGAGTTATATAATTATGCAGCCCCTGTTCAACTGTCATAAGCAGGAAAATTAGCTATAGAGACCAAAACCAGGCTGTAAATGTGTTTATTTCTGCTGTAAAGTTGGACATTTTAACATGGGGGGCCGATGGGAGTCGACTCGTTTTTGTCGGCAGCCTCAAGTGGACATTTGAGGAACTGCAGTTTTTGGCACTTCGCTGCATTGGCTTCAAGTTTTAGTCCTGGAGACTGCTGCTTGGCTGTAAACACAACACTTAAACATTATTGGCTTAGACAGCTGCTGTGGGTAATATGTACATATTAGTCAAAACATAATCTGACATTGACTTCTCCTTTTCACTATGCTTTACTATCCACCAGCTCCTCTACATCTGGCTGCTGAGCAGGTTTATTCAAACTTTTTTGGCTAAAGAATAGATTTCTCCCACTGCTCAAGGTCTCACTTAAGTTTTACTTTAGGGCAGCCGGGAAGGTTGTCCATCAAGCTGAACAAACTTTAAATGATGTACAGTTTAGTCATTTAATATAGGCTAACAGCAGAATACATCAATCAATATTACCTCCAAGTATAAAATGTAGTTTTGTGTAACAATTATGACTAAAATGTGCTATTCCTGTTTGTTTTTAAATGTTATTGGATTTTGTAAATCTTGTGAGGAGACTTTGAAAAACATTGAAGTAGAGGGCTAGTTCAAATATGTGAAAAGTCAGAATATCACCAAACAGTTTGTCCAGATCTTAAATGTCCAATTTCACCGCAATCCATCCAATAAACTAGAAATGTCGAGTCACCAAAGTCAGCCAGAGTAATAATCATGGTGACTAACTTTGGTGTCGTCTTCATTACGACTGAAATGATCCTATAACTTGTTTGAGAAACCTTCACAGTTCAGCGAACAGTCTAACGAGAACACACAGATTAGCAGTTGTTGTACACAGAGGGGTTTTGATGAGGCTTTGGCCTCTTCCTCCTTTTCCTGCTGCTCATAAGGCATGCATACCTCTCCACGTCCCAGTAACTAATCACCACACAGATCTGGCCAAGAATAGAGTAGCTGAACACACAGGAAATATCATATTCAAGCTTTCTGGTGCTTCACTTGTGCTTCTCGAGTACATTTCCCATGTAGCAGATATGAGTACTGTCTGCTTCGGTAGGCAGAAATCAGACTTCAAAGCCCGGAATAGTTTGGAGAGTTGTTCAAATGTCCCTGTGTTTGAGAAGGGAACCATTTATTTGCTTTCCTTCCCTTATAGTGTTTCTGTGCTTGCACTAATAGGTTGGTCCTGCTCACATTATTCTGTCTGGTTGGCTCTGGGCCTTCACTAACCCAGGTGTGTTTTTATTGGATTCAGACTTATCAGTGAGGTGATCAGAAACCTGCTGCCAACTAGGCAGGTCAACCTCCCCGTGTTATGAAACCAGAAACATTTGTTGGGAAAGGGGAAGACAGAAGACAACGCACAGTTGGATTGAGAGAGGAAGGAAAAGGCTCCCTGTAATTTGCAAGCTAGAATGCAAAAGTAAAGTTAGCTTGAGTTGTATAAAATGAATTTACCTTTTAAGAGAAATGAGGCAGGAAAAGCTGCAGCTTCATCTGACACCCACCTGCTCGGCAGGATCAAAGTGCTGCACACATTAGGAAAATACAGGGGACTCATTTGAAGCGCTCAAAGTGCCACATAGATGCTTAGCCACACATTCCCCCTGTCAGAGGCAAACAAAGACAGTTTTCTGGGAGGAGAAAGGCATGCCGTTTCCCCAACATGCCTCACCTGTGGTGACCAATCACAACAGCAGTTACAATCCCGAGCCCTGAAGGAAGATAGGTGAGGGTTTATGTTGTCATTGGTGGATGTTTTACAATCGGGTGTAATACATCTCGCAGTTAATGTTTATTTTCACAGGGACCACCTCATTCCTTTGGTCTGACCCAGAAAGATGCCGCGTGCAATCATAGCGGCATTGATATGAGCACGTTTAAATGTCTGCAGAGCTGCAGACGTTTGTTCAGCTTCTGTTGTGTCAACAAGCAGGCTGCCATTCTGTGAGCTGGAAGCAACATGTGCACATGCAAATTATTCAAGTAAAATGCAACCTGTGCCAGACAGAGTTCTGTCTTTGTGATTGTTTGATGTTTCTGTTGATAGTGACAAAGGCTGTGTGGTGATAATAAAGGTGAAAAGCTCTGAGAAGGCCGTATTGCGTTTCTTTATTTTACCAACCTTCATCATTGTTGGCACCCGAACAGACCAATGTTGGCATTTGCCCAAGTCACTGGTGAAAGAAGTATTCAGGTTCTTTTACAGAAGAAACAGAGCAACAGTGTAGAAATAGTCAATTACAAGGAAAAGCTCTCAATGTTTGACTTGGCCAGAATTACAGAAACAGCCACAAAATGGGCTTTTCTAAACACAATGCCTAAAATCGAAGCATAAATTAGCATAAACAACAAGCTGTAGACATTGACTGTATTTAAAAATGGATGAACCCTCTGTGATGTCACTCTTGGTTGTTCCTTAATTATGCAGAACTTTAAGCTTTAATACAATTTAAACAGAGGAGTTATATAAACGTTCAGCTCCTGTGCAACTGTCATAAATAGGAAAATTAGCTGAAGAGACCAAAACAGCTTTTTGTACCTGGTTGTAAACGTGTTTATTTCTGCTGTAAAGATTTTATCATGGAGGTCTATGATGACTGACTGGAGCAGCCTCCAGTGGTCATTTGAGGAACTGCAGCTTTTGGCACTTCTCTGCGTCGGCTTCAGTTTTCAGTCCCAACTGTTAAAACAAATGAACACTTCCAGCAAACTAGCAAACATCTGAAGTTGTGTTTGTGAAATAATCTAAGACAAATAAATTATTCTCCTTTTCACTATGTTTTTCTCTCCAACAGCTCCTTTATCTCTGGCTGCTGTGTGGTGATGAGCAGGTTATGTAGAGAGGATTTATTCAAACTTTAATGCAAAAGAGCAGATTTCTCCTACAACAGAAAAGGAGACTAATAAGATCAGTGAACATGACTCACAACAGTGAAGTAGTTGTCCGTACAACCAAAACACAGAGCTGAATGACCCCTAAATACACCACATAGCAGAGATGTGCAAAGTTGGGTCATGTGTGGTTTTGACACAAAACTGACCCCTGTTACATTACACAGAGTCATTTGAGCGATTGTTGTGAGTTCTTTTTTTTTTTAACTTGCTTATAGCAGCTTTAAATACATTGCAGCAAATTTCTACCTTGACATCTTAGCAGTGGAAGTGCGAGAAAAAATGTGTTCAAAGTACTGACAAATATATTTTTTAAATTCTACAGCATTTGGTCTTTCCAAGAATTATCACCTGGATTGTCTGAACTTTTCTTTGGTGCAAGTTCTAGTCAGGGATATACTGTATGTAATGGTTGAAGTACTTTTGGTGTTTTTTGTTTTTTTTTTCTTTACTTTGTCTAGCGAATGTCTATATTTGAAAAGCAATTAATTATATGCCTGCATCTGCCTGTGCAACATCACAATAAGAGTAGGCATGAGTATAAAGTTAATTTCACCTCATGTCTCTGCAATTAGGTGAAGTAAATATATGAATCCATATCATAAGCAATGGCAAATAGCCAAAAAGATTTTTAAAATGTCCCAGTGAGGACACCTGGGATCTTTCTGCGTGGAGTTTGCATGTTCTCCCCGTGCAGCGTGGGTTCTCTCTGGCTTCCTCCCACACAGTCCAAAAACATGCTGAGGTTAATTGGTGATTCTAAATTGTCCGTAGGTGTGAATTTAAATGTGCTGCCTTTTATAACAATTACACAGTAAACTCATTAACTAGATTCAATAATGAAACGTCGTCATGAACAGGATTCGAACCTGTGCGGGGAAACCCCATTGGATTTCGAGTCCAACGCCTTAACCTCTCGGCCACCATGACTACAAAGACAATGACAAAGACTCTGTGACACAGTTTGTCGAAATTCTAAAGAGGAATAATAACACTGAAAATTCCACCCTGGGCTGCAAGGTGGCTCGGTGGTTAGGACTGCGCCTCGCAGCTAGAAGGTCAGTGAGGACACCCGGGATCTTTCTGTGTGGAGTTTGCATGTTCTCCCCGTGCACCGTGGGTTCTCTCCGGGTTCTCCGGCTTCCTCCCACACAGTCCAAAAACATGTTGAGGTTAATTGGTGATTCTAAATTGTCCGTAGGTGTGAATGTAAGTGTGCTTGTTGTCTGTCTCTAAGTGTGGCCCTGTGATAGACTGGCGACCTGTCCAGGGTGTCTCCTGCCTTCACCCTGAGTCAGCTGGGATAGACTCCAGCCCTCCATGATCCTAGTGAGGATTAAGTGGTGTATAAATGATGGATGGATGGATGGATGAATGGATTTTGACAGTGTATTAAGGAGGGAGTCAAAATCAATATTTTAAAACCTATGCTAGTAAAACGAAGAAGTATTTGTGTGGCTAGATACCACTAGATGTTAGTGAGAAGACGTATTGTTGAAATTTTAAGATTTCTTGGCCAAAGACAAAAGACTGATTTTGCTGTGAGATACCAAAGTGAAAATAGCAGCATTCATGTTAAAGAAATAACATGAAACAGAACCCTCAGTCTGGCAGTGAGCCGTCATTGTTTTCAGCAGATAAAGTGAGATTAGCCAACTTTGAAGAAATGCTGTTTTAAGGGTGAAAATCTGTAAATCTGCTGTCCTGGCACCGCAGCTCAGGACCTCACTGCAACTCACAAATCACAGCCGGTCTGGCACTGGAACTCAGGGCCTCCTGAAATCAGCCCTAATCTGACCGAGCATCAGATCAATAATAAAGCATTACTGGGAGTCTCAAGCTTGAGCTGTCCAGAGCCCTAGAGAATAAAAACATGTACACGGTTTGCACAGGCTTCCGTGTTCATTTAAAGCCAACATCTTCTGAAAAGCAGCAACATGCAACGGTATTGTCTCTTCGCCCTGCTGTGATGTTGTGGGGCAGAAAAGAGGAGAAGAAAAAAGCTGATGACAGGGTACTTTCATGTTGCTTATCGCGACATCCCATCACTGCGATCTAGATGGGCCAGACAAAGTACCACCAGGTCCCGTAGCTCTGAGCAGAGTTTCATCTGTTTCATCATATCTCCCAGCCTTTACTCCTCGGGGGAGATGAGAGGTTGGTGGTCCACGCATTTAGACCACAGTGAAAAAGGAGGAGGCAGCCTGAATGACAGATAAGTCTCGTCTTATTCAAGAGGAGGCATCTGTGTTTTATGAAGAGCTCAGAAACAGGGAGGTGGATGAAAAGAGGGAAAGAAAAGCTCTGATAAACTACACACACATCGTCTCACGCAACACTTCTCAGGACCAGATAGCGTGCTCATCTCTTAAAAGTCCCTCCAGCTTTGAGAGGCTGCAGCGATGATGGAGGCGACGGGACTCACGTCACGACAGAAAATAAACACTGCTCAGAGACAAACTAATGCCAGGGTCGCTTATCAGTGTCGCTTAATCTCTGATTGTGACGTGAAACAAACGCAGCGGCTTTCATCTCAGAAAAGTACTGATTCTCTCGGAGCACATAGCGTCGCCGTTCTCAGGCCTTCAGCGTCGTGATGTTCAAGGATGTCACCAGATGTGTATCACACACAGTCAGAGAGACATTAAAGTGTCTGAGCAAACCTGCAGCAAAAAATAGAATAAAAATCAACTTTTTGACATAAGTTTTCAATAGCGGTGGTTCACCTAAAGTTTGCCACACATATGAAATCTATGACCTTAAGCTAAATTTGATGATTACATTTATTACGACTGTTTCACAAAAACCTAAAAAAGCTTCTACGGGGGTTGCCAAACTAATTACAGAAGCAAGACTAAATGTACAACAATGATGGAGGCTAACATCACCCTGCGAACATGCTAACAAAAGCAATGTGGCATTCTTTCTAACAGCCAGCAGGGGGCGACACCTCTGGTTGCAAAAAGACATCTATGAGAAAGTGACCCTACTTCTCACTTGATTTAATACCAAAGTAAACATTTTCCTGATGAGATTATGGTCTCAGTTTTTAGTTTTAAGTCTCCTTTAGTACACAATAATGTTCATTTAGTAAATTATGGTCCAATTTAGAGTAAAAAAAGACAACAAAGTAGGGTATATGATAGCACTGTGATGCCGTGCAAAGTGTCTTTAAGATCTCAGTAAGACAAACTGCTTGCATGTTACATCCAGTTTCAAAAGACAAATACGACAACAACTCAAGGCTTCAGAACAAACCAGTGGGTCACATCACAGTGGCTATGTCCATCTTTTATATGCAGTTTCTGCTTCGTGTGCTGAAGTCACTAAACACAAACTCCAGCTAAAAGCCAAACCTAAAAAACCTGATGATGGCGTTAAATGAAAAATTAGCTGCCCCCCCTAGAGCCACGTAGCTAGCGTGGCTGCAGTCATATTCACAGCATTAATGTGTGTGACGTGTTCTGTGCAGATGTTTGTGGCGCACCGAGCCGGATGGGGTGTGTGTAAAAAGTCTGAATCTGTTTGAACCAAGTTCTGCTGCTGACTTCATGTCTGTAGCCTAAAAAGATATTTGCATGGTGAAATATCAACATGTCGATGCAGCTACCAGCTTTTTCACTACATATTTCACCATCCAGTGATTTCACCTGTGACACTGCAACGGGAACGCATTGATATCTATATGAGATTCCAATAACCCCCTCACTGTGTTCCTAATAATGACTGCCAGCACAGCTCAGGGTGCAGGTATTTGGAAGTCAAGGTATGTAATTTCCTCTTTTCCGTTGCTCTGCTGCTTGTTCCTGCATGGAGCTGCAGCGGGAAACCCCAGATCCCCGAGACAGAGCACACGCTGCTCACCTGCAACAGTGCTGCCAGGTGTCAACTTGTGAAACTGCAATAAAAAAGCATTTTTTCCATGTTGGTAATGCATGAGTAAGTGAGTCTATAAATGGCACGAATGCTTCTTGATTGATTTGTTCATTCTTGGATTAGACTCTGCGTTAAAAGAACACCAGTTTCATATTTATAGATTTGTCCTGAGGTGGTAAATTTGGAACATCGTGCACTAAGGAATCTGTCATCTTTTATCACACCTTCTCTGTCCACGGTTTGCTGTTAAATATAGCGCAGCTGCTATAAATTGAGCCACACAAAGTCAAAAACATTTGCAAATTAGACTAATTTTAGACGTTTTTTTTATTTAATATGCTTTACGCTGTTGAAAAGCGTGGCCACAGACTCTGCAGTCTCGGGCAGCAGAGGTGGAATTCTTACATCGTAGAGATAAGGACAGACTGCTCTATTTGTCAGTGCATGGGGCCCCTTAAGGGCCCGGAGAATCTGATGTCCACACACGCTTTCTCCTGCACTCTGACATTTTCTCAGCAGTATGAGGTTACATACGAGGAAAAAGACATCTACATCATCAAGCCTGCTTTTTGTGCGAACAAAACGGCCTCTCACTCCCGCTTCTGCGGACGAAATGTCAAAAGCTCCCAAATGGTCGAGTCTAAAACAAAATGTTCTCCAAATGAGAATGGACAGGAGCTCGTATTTTTAGATGACCTGTGTATCAGTGGCTATTTTTATCCGTTCGGTACGCTGACCTGCGACCCGTTAGGTTCTTGCTGAATTTTGGAAAAGGGCAAAGAGCACAAAGTGTACTGAAGTACATCCCCGGAATTACAAGCGTCCCAGGGTGAGAGTTTGTAACCTGCCGTGGCTGCAGGCAAACAGGGTCACAGCCCACCCATGGGGGAGGGAAGGCAGGGTCACAAAGGCTGAGGAGGATGCATGTTCCCAGACACAAAGTGCACAAAACACAGGAAAACACTGGCAGACAGACAGGAAAGGCTTGACTCTTGATACTTTGAAGAAAATTGGCTTCACTAAGTTAAAAGTTTAAGATAAATGTGAGAAATGTGGTGAAGCCAAACGGAGACAGAGTTTCAGGTTAGATCATGCAGACAATTAATTGCGCTGTGAATCTGAAGATATCTCCAAGCAGCGCGGGAAAGATTACAATTTGGACGGCAAAGCGAATGACAATACGCTCTGGCATACTTGATTGCGGCGGGGTCCCTCAGGAAGAAAAGGTTATAGGATCTCTGAAAAGACGACCATTGTTCATCATCTCCAGCAAAATGACTTTGTAAAATTGAGAGGAAGAAAGACAAACCAGTGGACCAACGTGATAGCAGTCCCTGAAAGCGGAGAGCACTGATGCATGAGTGAAAAGCGCCTTATGTCAAATATAATTGCCCTGCCCTGAAAAACAAGCTAGCGACGTCTGATTTGATTCCCTCCTGTTTGGCTCAAGTTACTTCCTGTCTGCTTTAAGCGTGTTTGCGGTGACAATGAAGCTCCCAGAGAGATGCTGAGATCTTTGGTCTTTGTCCACCACCAGAGAGCTGAACGTAATTAATGACCTCTCCTTTCCTTCTTCTTTTTTTTTTTTTTTCTTCTTTGTTTGGATCGAAACGTTTCATTTAAAGTCCATGAACACACAGTTCTAGATCTTTAAAGGACATTTTTCACTTTCTTGCCACAAGTTAAAGGACCAGCGTGCAGGATTTAGTGACATCTAGTGGTGAGGATGCAGGTTGCAGTCAACTCTATACCCCTCATCACGACCCGACATGAACGGTTTACATCAGATGAGGTCTGTAGTTTGTCCTGGATTGAATAAAAGCAAAGGCCACCTGCTCACAAGCTAACTGCTGATCTCAGTGCAGGAGAACTGGAGGAACATTGGAGGAAAATCCATAACCTCTGTCAAACTTTCATAATAATAATAAAGCTGGGAATCAGAAGTTGCAGTGTAGCAGTTCACCTGAATCAACAAAATTCATATTATAAAAGCAAACAACAAGCTAGGTGTATGTATATATGTACATAAAATTAACACACTAATTGGTTTGTTTTGTCAATAGAGTCATGGTATGCGTCCACAGGGACTTTACATCAGTGCTTCCTTGTCACTGTAAGTGGCCATGCAATGCATTCTGGTTACAATGCCTTTACAGAGAGACTGCATTATAAATGTAACGACTCCATAACATATTGTTAACAATTGCATTTGATTGTTAATTATTATATGTACAACTATTGTGCATGCCTTTATCATAAAGTAAAACACATGCAGCAGGGCTCCAGACTAACTTTTCCAATGGCAGCATTGGTGCTGCCAACTTTCTTTGCTGGTTGCACCAGCTAATGATTCGGTCGCCCACCCCCTTGTTTTGGTTCAGCACTGCCACAGCTATTAATCCACCATGCAGCTGATGAATAGTTGTTTTTGTATAACTTGGTTATGTTGCAATGAGTGATACAAGACTTCCATCCATCCATTATCTATACACCGCTTAATCCTCACTAGGGTCACGGGGTCAATTTCCACAAACTGTGTGACAGAGTCTTTGTCATTGTCTTTGTAGTCATGGTGGCCGAGAGGTTAAGGCGTTGGACTCGAAATCCAATGGGGTTTCCCCGCACAGGTTCGAATCCTGTTCATGACGACGTTTCATTATTGAATCTAGTTAATGAGTTTACTGTGTGATTGTTATAAAAGGCAGCACATTTAAATTCCTCCTACAGTGCTGGTAGAAGGAGTCGGGTGGTTGTAGAAGTTCACCGGAAACTTTGTCCTCTTTATGATGCCTGATAGTGAAGTAAACTTGGGCCATATGTCAACAAGATTTTAACAGTAATATACTGTGTATCTCAAGCAAGTACAGTTTTAAACCAGTGAAGATGATTCAAAGATCATCCTAAAACAACTGGGGAGCAGCTGGAAAGTGACGTCTAGTATGAACAAAGAGACGCTGCTGACGATTCAGATCATTCAGACGCAGCTGACTCAGGGTGAAGGCAGGGGACACCTGGACAGGTAACCAGTCTATCACAGGGCTACACTTAGAGACAGACAACCAAGCACACTCACATTCACACCTACAACATGTTTTTGGACTTGGACTTGGACTTCGGACTTGTGGAAGCCAAAGAACCCAGAGAGAACCCACGCTGCACGGGGAGAAAATGGAGTCTCCACGCAGAAAGATCCCCGGTGCCCCCACCGGTACACGAACCTGCAACCTTCTTGCTGTGAGGCAACAGTGCTACCAACTGCGCCACCCTGCAGCCCTATAAAAATGTAAAAATATACAGTGCACAAAACCTTCTTTCATATCTAAAATTCAATATAAAATGAAATATGTACTGAAATGTATACAGTTCTTACAATATAATTCATTTAGAAGTAAAAATTTTTTTGTTTTTTTAATGAGTTTTTTAAATGGAAAGGTTAAGCTTTCAGTTCAACTCATACCTTTTCAAAGGACTAAATCTTACTTTTAAATTAGCAACAGACCTGCTCTGAAACGCAGCAGGCGTCTGGTCTTGAGTCGATCACGCTCCCCAGGTGTGATCTTACTCTGTCAAACATCTGTCCAACATCCCACCTCCTCCCGTTTCATTTCTGTCCAGGTTCCTCCTCAGGTTTTCTGTGACAAACAGAGGTAAAAGGTCGGGCTGAATCATGTCAAACTCAGTGCATGTAAGTGGATAAAAACACTTGCGTCTGCTTGCTGTTCTATTGATGTGAGATCGTCGGGTCAGAAGATGGGAAGTGTGAGAGAGAGGATGCAAGGAAACATAAATGCAGCACTGTTTGCATGTAGCCATGTTCAGCAAGGTCTGCTTCTGTGAAATGATCTCATGTAGAGTGTGTTGTCAGCAAACTTTGAGAACATTCTGCCATGAAGATGTAAAAATGTGGGAAAGAAGTATTGATTTTTAGTAGTAGTATGTTTTCTAATCGCTTTGTTTCCAGCAAAGAAATCTGCAAAATATATAAACTACAGTGTGTAACAACAAGATCTTAACATACGGGAGCCAAAAGGGGAGCCAAGATGTCAGCTAGATGAAGCCAACAGAACCACATCTTCACGCCAGACTGGGGTTAAAGAGCTTTTAGTTCAATGCAAACTGCAAAAATCAAGTGTGTTTCTGCTTTTTGCTCAGTTTACATTGAACTGAAAGCACTCTAACCTCAGTCCTTTGCATTTGTTGAACTCAATAAGAAAACATAAACTCGCTGTTTTGCTCCTAAATATTATGCAAAGATATAAAACATACTGAATACACATCTAATTTGTGTAAAATATGGTCTCTGTTATTCAAACAGGTTGCATCAGTGTTACATCTTAGTACTGCTGGTATACTGTGAAGGAACATAAAACCAGTTATTTTTTGATTAAGTTAAAACATTTATTGCTTAATTGCATAATTAAGATACAAAGGAGACAATAAAGCAAAGAAAAACAGGGTTTCTGTGTGATGCCAAATCAAGTAACATCAAAAGGAATCCAACTTGCTCAGTAAACTACAAAAAAAAATGAAAGAAAGAAACACACGAACTGACAAGTAAATGGTGAAACTAGCAACGTCTGGTCCAGTTTCCAGGCAGTCGAACAAGCACCTCAAAACGCAGCTTCAATCAAAACTTGGTTACAAAGGCAGGAAAGCAAAAAGAAAAAAGCTGGAAAACTTTTAGGACGTCCAGTAGCTACCCTCCCTACTGAGGAGTTGGCAGCACCGACCCTGACAGGGAGGGGAAAAGACCTCAGACAGAACCAGGCTAGGGGAAGGCAGCCATCTTTAATTTACCAGTTAGCCTATAGAAAAGTAGATCTTGTAAAAATATTTTGTATTCAGCTGAACTGTGCGTGTTTAACACAAAACATGGGTGTTACCTTAGTGTATATAAACGTAGAGGTCGCTGAACCCTGAGTGCAATATGAACATTTAACTCACATTTAGGGATTCAAGACCCAAGAGAGAACGCTAACTAAGGAGTCATTTTCCATCCATTGATGTATGCATGGCCTCCTCTGTAGACCACCTTCTGCCCAGCTTTCCATGCTTGCTCCACTTTTGGCCACACAGCGAGACGTGTTTCTCTTTCCTCCTTGGTGAGATCCTCC